>NC_061846.1:1197567-1215067 GCF_019202785.1 Penaeus chinensis
TATATATATATGTATACATATCTATATATATGTTTATGTATCTATTTATATGTATATGTATCTATTTATATATATACATATATTTATATGTATCTATTTATTTATATGTATATGTATGTGTGTATCTTTTTATATATATATATATATATATATGTATATGTATTTCTGTATCTATCTATATATATATATATATTATGTATGCCTAGTAATGGTTACTGATGGTATCAAAAATGGTATATATCATATTCTCTCAAAAACAAAAAGTTTCATCTGCAATGCATTAACCAGTATTAAATAATCTGGTTAACTTGAAATGTTTTTCCAGTGATATTCTTAAAACTGTGAACCTTTTTCTAATGTACTGGGAAACAATAATAATTGTTGTCTTTATATTTTTAATTACATAAATCTTTATAGTTTGTGACAGTCAAAAGAGGAGATAAAGTATGCCCTTTATTTCACATGTCAGGTCCCAGGACTTCTATGATATAATATGTCAATTTATTCATGAAATACCTCTCCCCAAATAACCCTCACTGCAACCTGTCTATATATTTCCCAAGACACCAACTTATATTCAAAGTATCATAAAAGCAATTAAATTGGCATATTCATCATACAATGTAACTAATATCAATCAGTACTTCCAGTTACTAAATATCTCTTTTCAGAAATGAACTACATTCATAATGTCATTTGGATGAAAAGCTCTGTCGATGAAGTTCTTAGACACCCTCTCTTTGCTATATGTATCCGTAAGAGAAATGACAGAGATGTTTTCCTCTATCTCAGTGAGAGTAATCTCCTCATAGGCATAAAATTCCACTTCCACATCCCCAGTCATTAGGAATCCATTATCCGAGAAGACACCAGGGCAGTCCAACTCAAGCCACACAAAGAGCGCTACCTCATCGCTCCTGACAGTCATGCTGAAGGTCCAGTTACTGTGTTGGGTTTGGGTTGGGCCAGAGATGTTGTTCAACTGCGTTTCAATCAGAATTAGAATTAGAAACAGCGTTTAATCAAATATGAAGACATTAGATTATATAATCATATATGAAGACATTACATTATGTAATCAAATATGAAGACATTAGATAATGATAAGATAAAATCAAATACATGAAGCTACAAATCCTATCCATACTATTATATCATACTCAGGTATTTCTGCATCATCTAAACCATGATATCCAAACAGGAAGACCATCCATAAAAAATCCAAAATATTTGAAAACAAAATACCTTACCCAGACTACAGCATGGGGTAAGAAAGCATCTTTCGGCTTTCCAAATAAGAGGAAATTATCCGGCGCCGCAAGAGAACCATTGGAATGGTAAAGATGTGACACTACAAAACAAACATCTTCTTCATCATAGAGATCATATGTGCATAGCTGATCCATTTGAAGGTCTTGCCACATGTCTAATTCCATTACTAAACTGGCCTCAGACGGGGACTGTAAGGAAGTAGTGATTAACATTCAAATGTCAAAAAGTGTGTGATAATAATAATTGCTATATATTTCAATATAAAATTTACAAAATTTTATATACAAGTCATAATTGAGTCCTCAGTAACATCCAAATATATGTGTGTGTGTGTGTGTGTGTGTGTGTGTGTGTTTTTTTTTATGTGTTATGTGTTTATGTGTTCATGTGTTATGTGTTCATGTGTTATGTGTTCATGTGTTATGTGTTCATGTGTTATGTGTTCATGTGTTATGTGTTCATGTGTTCATGTGCGCATGCTGGTATGCGTGCATGTGTATATGCATGTATGCATACAAGTGCAAGTATCTGCACCTGCATATGTAAATAACAAATGAGGAATAACAAGCTCTTTCTCCAAAACTTACAACAAGAACAGTATCATTTATATTGTGAACTCTCTCCTTCCTGTCATAGCGATGCAGATCAATCACCAGTCGCAGATCATCAACAGGATGTACAAGATCACTCACTATGTAGACAAACAACTGTAAAAATAATCATACAGTATAAAATAAATTTGTTCAACTATACTTCCATAAATTTACCTACACAGCTCCCAATACAATTTGTCTCTTTGGAAAATTCTAATTCGGGGAGAACTTAGATAAGCTAATGGTCAGAATATAAAAAGTTATAAAGAAGCAAATATGCACAGGAAAAAATGGTATAATTATCAAAAGTATTAGTTCTTTATCACTTATCTCCAACAAAAATTGTGACTTAAACCTTCACTTAAAGAATCTATTAGTGAAACAGAAGCGAACATCTAGGTAATAATGAAAAAAAGAATGGTATCTTTGGCAAGTAAAACCTCTTCTTGTGCATCTCTAATTGGAGAAATTTGAATTCATAGACATTTCACTTATAATCAGAATAGTTGACAGAATATAACACCAACGTATGACTATGGATGTGCATAATCAAGTTGGATTCAGACAAAATAAAGCTTGAAAACAGTCTATAAATGTATACCTTTTCATTCTCCACGTACATCGAGACAAGGACTGGGTCAAAGAATTTCTTAACATAATAGTGAAGCATCTTCCAGCGACCTCCATACTCTGGAAAATCAGTGAACAATGAAAAATAATGAGAGAAATTTTGGAAACAAGAGATTCAGCAATATATATCCAAGTATGCAATATTTAAATTATAACTGTCTGTACATGTATCTAGAAGTTTATATTTGTCTGTGTTCTTTTCCCTGCCCATGTCTGTTTCTGTGATCATGTGTATGTCCATGCTCATGACTATATTCATGACTACATTTGTATCCATGTCTACATCTGTCTATATCTGCAACTGTATGCTTCTTTGTATTTGTGCCTTTGTGTGCTTGTGCCTACAAGTCTTTTTACACAACAACAGTACCTATGGAGGCCCAAGAAGCTCCCTGCCAGATATCATTTAGCTGCCAGTAAAGAGCTCCACTCGTGTACCCTTCTCCTTTCTCATTCAGATCGCTCATCGCACGACGGTAGAATTCTGTTTCAGTCTTTATAGCAACTGCCTGGTGAATCTGTTAGGAGTAATCATGTATTAAAACACTAGTCTAAGAATTAGCATTCAAAAATATATATATATATAGATAGATAGCTTGAAAATACACACTTAACACAGTTCCAATACAGGCTCTTTTGTTTCTCAAGTATTTAGTTCACCAGTAATCTCTTCTGAAATCATTTTTATACAAGCTAACCAATACAACATGAAACAAAGACTTTGTAAGATTTCACCTACAAGTACATATCTCCCCTCCCACTAAGAACTTCTCACACACATCACACCTGGCTGAGATACAGATAATATTCATAGACTTCAACAGATCCATCTTGGGGAGGCATGTGCATATGCAAGCCAATCTGCAATGCTAGTTCTGCCTGTCCACCTGGGTGGTGCTGACGGTGGTACATCATAGCTGACTCTCTGTTCCAGTCCTCTTCTGTAGTCACTGCCTTCATTGTCCTGATAACAGATTTTGAGTGACTAGTTGAATTTTATGATTTACTTTAATCATTATAAGGACTAATATTATCTGTCAGTGATATTCATTTCTTTTCTTTTCTTTTTTTAAGGACAGAATATCAGGTTTTGAATGCATATATACATACCTGAAGACAGGCCAAGACTGGAAGCCATACTCAGAGGCAAACCTCGTTCTTGGTGTAGCATGACCAAGCCAAGCATCACTCAGGTAATTGTAATAGTGGACTGTTGTAGGGAAAGAATAGTATGAAAATAATATCACATTATGTAAAACAGACACACCACATAAGTACATATGCCATATCCAAATCTGGTACAAAAAAAAACTACATAAATTCCTTCAATATCAAAGTGCCATATCCATTCAATTCATTCATATCTAATTCAACATGAAAATCACAAGTAGAATACATTACAGGTATGAAAATTCAACTAACCATCACCATACAGAGTACTGTACGGATTAACGGCAACGTGACCTTCTTCCTCCGATTCAATACCATTGTTTGGAGAACTTATCACGAAAGGATGACTGTCATCAGTTTCCACTGCCACTGTCTTTATTGTGTCTACATACAGCTTTATGTAGTCTCTCTTATAGAGCTCGAAGTCTGATGCTGTTCCATACCTATTAAAGATACAAGTAGATTTATGCCAGACTTTGGTCTTCTGTTGCTCCATAAAATCATTAAATAAATAAACACATTACAAAAGCAAGAATACCATCAACTATGATGTATGATTTCAAAATGCTGTGGTTAAATATAATTCACTTAGGAATTAAAACAAACTTCTAAATCAAAGCCTCTTATCACAAACATCCTAATGAACTTGTCAAGCTAACATTGGTTACTGATACCGTTTAAAAATTGCAAAGGTCATGAAAAAAAATTAATATGAAAAAATAAATTCATATGTGTAATATCAAATGTTCCTGTAGTAAAGTATATATAACAATCACATTATCTATTATATATGAATATAAAATAGTTGCAACGTGTACTGATTCTACAAAATTCCTACAGTCCAGCAAAACATTAAAGGTATGCAGAAAGGAGGAGAATAAGCCTGGTATGCAATATCAGATGACTAGGTATGAATGGCATATTTCAAAGATGATTAATATACTCTATGGCTTTTGAGTGAATAAGGATAAAATTTAAATTAAAATTCATCTGGAATACAGAAATCAAAATCTCTTACCAGTTGCCCCTCAATGCAGCCTCATTCTCATTGTTACCGGCCCAAAGGAGAATGCTTGGGTGATGTTGAAGACGCTGAATCTGCATTTTGATTTCCATCTTTGTTGTCTCAAGGAATGGTTCATCGACAGGGTACATACTGCAAGCAAACATGAAATCCTGCCATATAAGGAGTCCAAGCTCATCTGCAATCTGTTGAAGGTACGAGAAAAAAAAAATAATTTAGTTCCTTGCTTTGTAAGAAGAGAAATAAAGAAAAAACATTTGATCTGAAGATATTTTATACCTTTTACACAACAGTTTCAGAAAGGCAAATTCCATATCGCCCTCATATCACTGCTTTACTCTACATATAAAAACTAGTGGGAATGCCAAAATGCCACAATACCTCATAAAACACATCAGTCTCATAGATGCCTCCACCCCACACTCGAATGCAGTTTTGATGAGTATCAGCCGCTGCCTTCAAAAGTTCCCTTGTGTAATGTTCTGTCACCATCTCTGGCAGTACATGAGCAGGTATCCAATTGGTGCCTTTCATGAACATTGTAATATTGTTCACTATCACCCTATAGTGCCGACCTGTGGGGAAACAGAAACTAGCATTATTGATGACTATTATTGTGAACTTCATTTTCTTGATAATGAAAATGTTTCAAGTATGCTAAGCATGACTGATGAGTTTAAATGAAAACTGATAACAAAAATAACAAGTTTATCCTTACACTCATTTTATCTAAAATCTCTTCCTCAAGAAGTGTCTCCAAACCCACATTTAAAAATAGGACAAAAGATCTAAAAAATCTTCCTTTTCAAAAAAAAAAAAAAAAAAAAAAAAAAAAAAAATTACCTTTGGCTGGATCAGCTTCATCGACATAGTCTTGGTTCAGATCTACCGTTCGGAACCCAACCCGTACACTTGCACTGGACTCCTCGCTCTGGTCCTTGTTCTTCCAGACAGCCGACAGTTCATATAATGGCTGGGAACCATAACCATTGGGCCACCACATCTCTACTTGGTTCTGGGTGTATATTCAGTGGAAAATGTTTATATACAGTTAACTATGAGCTTTATCTATGAATGTAAAAACTATCGATTGGAAAATTCAAGAAAGGAAATTTTATTTCATTAAATCCTCTTTTGTGTATGGCAAAGTGGACAATATTGAAAAAGAAAAAAATCTCCATGTATGCTATAGCTTTATAAAAGGTATACATTCATTTAAGTATTGTTAACTCTGAAAATTACATTAACATACCTCTTCAAGGGTGAAATTTAAGGTGAGCATTGTCTCATACTTATCAATGACAGCAGTGACTGTATACTTCATGCTAAAGATATCTGCCAGAGACACATACACACTTCCATCCATTTGTCTTTGTTCAATGGCTGAGTCACACAACACCTAAATCATGGACAAAGTGATAGAGATGAAGTTATCAGAGTATCTTCACAAGGTGGTATTCACTTTTAATTAAATCTGGAAAATGACTCTGCATGCTGAAAACATTACTGTGAAAATATCTTGTTCTTAGACTGATCATGTAGGCATATTATACATCATATTCCATTTTAGAAGCAATTTCTCAGGTAGCTGAGAAACACACCCAATAACTATAATAATAATGATGATGATGATGATATAAAAGTGATATTATTGCTTTCATCTCCAACTTCCAATGACCTGCATTACCCAAAGAGAAATGGAAAATGATCCCATCAGAAGGCTATACCTTTACAGTGACATCCCAACCAGGTTTGAAACTGTGGTCTGGGACTGAAGGCAGAGTAGACGTAGGACGGGCAGTAAACATAATGTTTTTGACAAGTAAAGAGTTCCATCCAACTATGTGCCAGTCTTTCCTGTTAAGGAAAAAATATATATCATTCAGATCCGAAGACTATTTACTTGTGCAGTTTCAAGGTAGAAAAGTGAAAGTCATAAATAATAATGATATATGCATATGGTGATATATATTTCAGAGATCCTTCAGAAAAAGTACTCTATTTTAAGTATCTAACACTTGTCAAATCAGAATTAGCAGAAAACCATACAATTCAGTGATCATTCATGTTCAACCCACTTATAAAACCCTAAAGGGAAAACACCATTCACACAGAAAGAAAGCACTTATTACACACCAAATCCCCGAATTGGCAAAGGCTGGACCCCAATCCCAGCTGAAAGAGGCCTGCATCTTGCGAATGTGGTTGGCGTGGCATATCCCTTTGAATGCTGGATCCACACACTTTGGTGGAACTATGTAGTCTACAGCCTGTTCATTGTACTTCTGGGTGGCATACTCACTGGGCGATCGGAATGCAACATCGAGATTTACTGTTGTGCCCTAAGAAGAAAGGAGATGCGGACTTATATGTTATAAGCTTTTTTACATTTTCTTTGTCAGTTCAATGTGCATTTTACTCTATTTTCAATTTACATTTAATTACAGGATGCATTCCCTTACAGTGACAATCTCCCATGCAAAGGGCAAAATCATATTACTGTGTTGATAAAAAAGGGACTATACATGAAATAAATTTACTCAATAAACTTCTCAATATACTTCAATATATTTCTGCATATAATCAGCCTAATATAATTCTCACCCATTTCCTTCCTGCCCCCTTTTACTCCCATTCTCACAAACCTCAAGGTAATCCTTCACATCGAACACATATCTGACAAACATGTTGTTTGACTCCCCCACAGTCTTGGAGTTGACCACAACCTCGGCTGCTGTGTCTAAACCCTCAAAAATCAGTGCTACTCGTTCATGTTCCACTAATTTGGGGTCAACTGCAAGAGAAGGCATTGCACACTCTAAATACAGGCATATCAGTTAGAATAATAATAATGATTATGATAATAATTATGATGTTGATAATAATACTAATAGTAATAATAGTAATAATAGTGATGATGATGATGATGATGATGATGATGATGATGATGATGATGATGATGATGATGATGATGATGATGATGATGATGATGATGATGATGATGATGATGTTGATAACAGTAATAACAATAATAACAATAATAACAATAACAATAATAACAATAACAATAATAACAATAACAATAATAACAATAACAATAATAACAATAACAATAATAATAACAATAATAAAAATAATAATAATAATAATAATAACAATAATAATAATGATAATGATAAGAAGAAGAAAAGGAATATTATGAAGAAGGGAAAAAAAGATAATGATAAAAAATATAATTAATATAAATAACCAACAATAAAAACAACAATACTAAAAAATACAACAGCTCTAATCACCAACCTACCTACAACCACAAAGAAGAAGAAAAAGAAAAGAAGAGAAAAAAAAAAATCAGCTTACCGTCAAATGCCGTAGAGTAGGTCCAGTTATCATTGGCTACCCAACGGTACTCGAAATCATTGAAGCGATGGTAGAAGTCGCCCCCATTCAGAACATTGGCTAAGAGGAGGTCAGTGTACACCCCCCCTGGCACGGTTCCTCCAACCTGGATGGCTGCAAATTGAAATCGTTCATTATTAGCGTCATTGGTTATCACTTGGTCAATTCATTAAATTTACAACCCAGAGAGGGTTTATATTCTGGAAAATTTAGACATTGAATCACTCAGTGGTGGTGGCGGTAGTAGAGGTGGTGGTGGGGGTTGAGGATGTGGAGGTGGTGATGGGGGTTAAGGAGATGGAGGTGATAGTGGTGGAGGTGGAGGTTAAGGTGATGGTGGAGATGGATGTGGAGGTGGTTGTTGAAGAGGTGGTGGAGAAGGTGGAGGTGATGATGATGATGGTGAGGATGATGATGGTGATGGTGAGGAGGAGGATGGTGATGATGGTGAGGAGGAGGATGGTGATGGTGAGGAGGAGGAGGAGGAGGATGGTGAGGAGGAGGAGGATGGTGGTGATGGTGAGGAGGAAGAGGATAGTGGTGATGGTGAGGAGGAGGAGGATGGTGGTGATGGTGAGGAGGAGGATGGTGGTGATGGTGAGGAGGAGGATGGTGGTGATGGTGAGGAGGAGGAGGATGGTGGTGATGGTGAGGAGGAGGATGGTGGTGATGGTGAGGAGGAGGATGGTGGTGATGGTGAGGAGGAGGATGGTGATGGTGAGGAGGAGGATGGTGGTGATGGTGAGGAGGAGGATGGTGGTGATGGTGAGGATGAGGAGGATAGTGGTGATGGTGAGGAGGAGGATGGTGGTGATGGTGAGGATGAGGAGGATAGTGGTGATGGTGAGGATGAGGATGGTGGTGATGGTGAGGAGGATGGTGGTGATGGTGAGGAGGAGGATGGTGGTGATGGTGAGGAGGAGGATGGTGGTGATGGTGAGGAGGAGGATGGTGGTGATGGTGGGAGGAGGATGGTGGTGATGGTGAGGAGGAGGATGGTGGTGATGGTGAGGAGGAGGATGGTGGTGATGGTGAGGAGGAGGATGGTGGTGATGGTGAGGAGGAGGATGGTGGTGATGGTGAGGAGGAGGATGGTGGTGATGGTGAGGAGGAGGATGGTGGTGATGGTGAGGAGGAGGATGGTGGTGATGGTGAGGAGGAGGATGGTGGTGATGGTGAGGAGGAGGATGGTGGTGATGGTGAGGAGGAGGATGGTGGTGATGGTGAGGAGGAGGATAGTGGTGATGGTGATGGTGAGGAGGATGGTGGTGATGGTGAGGAGGATGGTGGTGATGGTGAGGAGGATGGTGGTGATGGTGAGGAGGAGGATGGTGGTGATGGTGAGGAGGAGGATGGTGGTGATGGTGAGGAGGAGGAGGATGGTGGTGATGGTGATGGTGATGGTGAGGAGGAGGAGGAGGATGATGGTGGTGATGGTGAGGAGGAGGAGGAGGATGGTGGTGATGGTGAGGAGGAGGAGGAGGATGGTGGTGGTGGTGATGGTGATGGTGATGGTGATGGTGATGGTGATGGTGAGGAGGAGGAGGAGGAGGATGATGGTGGTGATGGTGAGGAGGAGGAGGATGGTGGTGATGGTGAGGAGGAGGAGGATGGTGGTGATGGTGAGGAGGAGGAGGAGGAGGGTGATGGTGAGGAGGAGGAGGAGGAGGGTGATGAGGAGGAGGAGGAGGAGGAGGAGGAGGAGGAGGGTGATGATGAGGATGGTGGTGATTGGGGTGATGGTGATGGTGGTGATGATGATGAGGAGGAGGATGGTGGTGGTGGTGATAATGATGATTGTGATGATAATGATGATGAGGATGATGATGGTGATGGTAATGATGTGGTGATAACGATCTTAATACTAATAACAATAACTTAAACAGCTTTAACAACTACACTAATAACAATAATGGTGATGACAATAGTACCAATATCATTATAACAACCTCACCCACTTCTGCCCTGCCCCCCCCCCCCCCTTTAAACCCCCAGAATACACCGCCAACTCACTGCCATTCCCATTCCTCAGCGACCAATTAGACGGAATCATAATTATCGTGTCGTGTGCCGTGTGAGTGCTGGCATAGGCGACATAGGCGAGGTAACTGGCCACAGCACACATTATGGCCACGCAGAAGAGCACTGGGCCATACACACGCCACCACGGCCCTTCTCTGCGGGCCTCTCGCTCGCGGTTCAGGGGGTTGGGGGCCATGATTTGCTCTCGCCTTTGCCTTTGCCTTTTCTGTCTCCTTTTCTCTTTCTCTTTCTCTTTCTCTTTCTCTCTCTGTTTGTTTTTTTGTTTTTTTTTAATTGTGTTACATGTCTATTTTTGGTCTAATTTCCGTACACTGTTTTATCATTTCATGATATTCTTTTCTCGTCGTTATTTTTTTTCCTTTCTTTTCTTTCTTTTCGGTAATGTGGGATCGCATCTGGTATATTTTCAAACTTAAACTTCTACTTTACAATTGAATTCTAAGTGATTTCTATTGCTGAAAAAAAAATGTAAGAAGTTTACATTTTTTCTATACCAAGTTACCATCATACTTCTGAAAAAGTTTCGCCTCCAAAAAAAAAAACAATTCAATTTATCACAATAATCTTCTACAATAATCCCAGTGTAAAATTAAAAGTAGCATTCACTTTCTCAGAACTATCACTCTCTGTCATTCTGAAGAAACGTTTCGAAAACCCGAGTGTATTCGCCCGCTCCCGCAACACTGATGGCATAAGGTGTATAGCATGTCTAAACAGATACCTTATCTGTACTGATAGCTTATCTAAATAGATTCTCTTCCTCCATGTGTTTCTCTGTTCAATTTGTTTATCAAGAAGAGTAGGGGCTGTATGGATGAATGGGGGGGGGGAGGTGTGTGTGTGTGTGTGTGTGTGTGTGTGTGTGTGTGTGTGTGTGTGTGTGTGTGTGTGTGTGTGTGTGTGTGTGTGTGTGTGAGAGAGTGTGTGAGTGTGAGTGTGAGTGTGTGTGTGTGTGTGTGAGTAAGAGTTGTGAGTGTGTGAGTTAGAGTTGTGAGTGTGTGAGTTAGAGTTGTGAGTGTGTGAGTTAGAGTTTGAGTTAGAGCTAATGAGAATGAGTATGCGTGCATGTGTGTGGGCGGGCCGACGTGTCCTTAAATGCAGCCAAATGGAGTGTTCCCACACACACTGCATAACATCCCCTTTTGTATCAGTCACAAGCCAAATTGGAATCAAGCGAAAATGTCATATTTTCCTTAAAGACTGATACCTAAGTTCTTTTAATCTTTACAAGAAACACGTATGGGGTGATAATAATATTTTCTTCATAATTACCAATAATGCCTGCCAAAGCTTTACTATTAATAGCTCCAGTTGCCTGTAATGTAACTGAAAACCTGCGAACCATTTAATCAATATGGCCAAAATACGCTAGTTATTAATGTTAACCATTCTCAGGTGGAAAAATACTGGTAAAACTGCGCTCTTCCAAATATATAAAAATAATGATAAATAAATATATAAAAATAATAATAAATAGATATATAAAAATAATTATTTATAAATATATTAAAATAATAATAAATAAATATATAAAAATAACAATAAATAAACATATAAAACTAATGATAATAAAAAAATAATAATAACAATAATAATAACAATAATAATAATAATAGCAACAACGACAACAACAATAATAATAATAATGAATACTCAAAATACAATATACTTACAGCCATTTCCGTTAGTCAAAGACCAGTCAGCCTCACGCACTTGATGACTGTAAAAGGCCTTAGAAGCGGAAATTGTCCCCAACAGCAAAATTACAGACTTCCTGAGGTCCATCTTGAAGGCGCGTTTCATCACCTATTCGAGAACAAAAAGTTACTGCATTGTTAGAAAATTATTTTATTTATATACTTATTCATTTATTTATTGGGGGGGGGGGTTGCTTCAGGATCTATGTATGTTGGTTTGTTAGTATGATCATTTATAATCTGTGTATGTGTCTGCGATGTTTAATGCAAGGTCTGCATATATTGGCTTATCATTACAGCCTCTAACGTTCTATATTTATGCTTCTCCTCGACGCTTAATTCAAGATCTACATATACATTGACTTAATTACCCACACTCTCTAACAATCTATCTCTGTTTCCATATTCAATCTAATCTAATCTAATTAAATTTAATGTTTTCTGCGATGTTAAATCAAAAACCTATTCACTTTGGTTTAACTAACCTCCCAGAGCGAGAGTTAGAAGCACACTCAAATGACCACCAACTGAGTACCTCTCTATACAGACAAAAATCTATTAATGAGAAAACCAACACTTGTCAGCGAGATAAGTCAGATCGCGCTGAAAACCGGTGCACGTGGCGTGAGCTCCTGTGAATGTACTTGTTAATTTAAGTTGTCATTGTGGTGCAACCCCCCCAATCCTTTGCCCGTTGTTGTCGTGGGGGGGCTTAGGAGACGAAGTCTGAGACCCAATGATAGGGAACTCCTCAACCTTGGGACTCAGCCATCGACTCAACTAATTTTACATAGTCTTTTTTCCCACTCATACTTTTCGTTTCAATTTCTTCACCAATCCCTTCTACTATCCACCTCCTAAGGTGTGAGCCGTGCTGAAAGGATGAAAGGCTGACTTTATGTCAGTCCTGAACGGCCTGAGGGAACCATGGGCACGGTATTCCCCTGCCATACCTGGCCCTTACCCCTCAAGGGGACCCTGAGGGGTGGACTTTTTTTTCCCTAACATACTCCAGGCTTATCATGGCCAATAATGAAGACATAATCCCAATCTTAGGGGTAATGAGGCTTGTCCCTTTATCAAATAGCCCCAATCCCGGTTCTCCTTTGACCACGGCTCCGAACACTGCAACAACTCCCCCATCATCAATGCATACTAGTACAGTATCAACCCTAATCAACAACCAACCCCCAGGAGACATTTCTACTCTACCAACATGCTCAACTTCAACACCTTTACTCCCACAACCTTCTTCATCAACCACCCCATCTCCCCTTATTACTACCTTACAACCTTATTGCCCACCTCTCCATAACACTACCCCCCTCAACACTACTCCCTCCTCCATACGTCCCCGCACTTCTACTACCCCCACCTCTACAAGAATCCTAAATACCCTATTTAGCCCAGCCAAATGGGACCGATTTTTCGTGATCCCTCCCACAGCTCCCTACTCTCAAAACACCCTCCTCTTCCAACAATGTCTCCAAAAACAAGTAGGCAAAGTCTCTTTCCGTAGCCGACCCGACCACTCCCGTCTCGTCACAGTAACAACTGAAAACCAAACTATAGCATTAACAAAACTAACTGATCTATGTGGTAATCCCATCCCTACAGAACCTCATCCAACCCTCAATACTTGCACCGGAACAGACTCCCCAACAGATTGCCCAATCTATGACAAAGAATGGTCAGATTGTGGAGAGGACTTACTCGCTTGTCTCACAGACTATGATGCAACATATGTACAATGCTACTCCATTCCTCCCAGAGGAATTCGTAAGAAATCCATCAACATTGCCAAAATTACTTTCCGTAGACATGACCTTCCCTTTAATGATTACATAGGTGGGGAATCCCTACCTGTCCGACCATACCAACCTCCTCCTCGTCAGTGCCAAAATTGTTGGCGTTTAGGACACCCAGCCAAACACTGTCATTCCACAGCCAGATGCCCGCTATGTGCCCAACCTGGCCATACTCGATCAAACTGCTCTGCACAATCACGCACATGTGCAAACTGTGGCGGCCCCCATAATGTATTTTATAAAGGCTGCCCCACCTACAATTTTGAGTCTGAGGTAGCAACTCTCAGATTCAGACTTGGACTCACTCTACGTGAAGCCAGACAGGAAGCACGTCGACGAGGCTTTTCTCTTACCCCCCTACTCCAGTAATGTCGCTCACTCTGCCAACCCCCTTACCTCCCAAGCTCCTACACCCTCTCCTAAACCCAACCCCCTTCCATCTAACTTCCCCTCTTCTACCTCCTACCTTATGCAAATTCTTTTGCCATCCTAAACCCAGACACCCCAATCTCTACTACAGCCCCAACACCTTCCCCTCTCCCTCCACGCACTACCCGCAGCAGACAGAATAAACGTTCCACCCCCTCTTCCCCTACCTCATAATCACCTCCACCTTCCTTTGCCCCTATTTTTCAGACACCAGACTTCTCTTCCCCCCCTCACAAGAAAACCTTTATCTCACAAAACTCCCCAACCAACTCCACTACAGAAACTCTTGAAGATATCCAGAACTACATAATCGAGTCCCAAACAAATACTCGTCCACCTTCAAATTCTACAACTCCCGCTCCCTCCACACTCAAAGTGACTGCCGATATCCATCCTCCTCCTACTCATATTCTCCCTACACCCAATCCTCCTACCCCATCCCAACAAAACCCATTCCCCCTGACTCCAGCCCCACCTATATTAACCCTCCCACTATCCCCTCTATCCCTTCTATTCCTTCCATCCCTTCCACTCCCTCCTGGATACACACGTGAATCCCTGATGTCACAAGTACTCTCTTCCCCAGACCATCTACCTCCCGACACCCCTCCTGATACAACACCACCTCCCCAACCTCATTCTTTATCCCACCCTCTAGTACCTTCCCCTTCAAATTCTCCAACACGCATTGCAATCTTTGCCAGTAAATCAACGAAAGTATAACTATCCTTCATTGGAACATTCGCGGTTTCCGAATGTTCCTCTTTCAGTCCCACATATTCTATTGTCATGCCCACGTCCTCCCTACATAGACATCCCAATTTATCAGACATCCTTACAGAATCTCACATTTTCTGCTTTGACAACCTGTTTTCCTTCCTCAAACGCATATATCTAACCCCTTTACATTACCTCATCCGACCCTAACCCATTCACTCACCAATTCCTTAACCCAGCTTTAACAACTAATCACTAACCCAACCATCCTTCACTAACATTAACTATAGTGCTATATGACCTTAGATGTCTAGCACATTTATTTGCTTTTAACCATTAACCATTGTGGTGCATAGGAATGTTGCATGATCTTGATGCATCTTCCTTACAAAAATTAAGTAAAAACGTTTTTTTTTTTTTTTTTTTTTTTTTTTAATTTGTTTATTTATTAAGTTATTCTTTACCATGATCTGATTCTCGAGGGGGAAAAAAATAATTGTTTACGATATATCAGGTGATTTCGGGAAACTTTGGTATTTTATTTGTTTGAAATTTGTCTGCATAAATTCTTTTTTTTTCCCTTACATACATTTCCGAAACCCTGAGAAAGACCCTTCACATTGAATCATTGTTTTCCTGTTAAAATTTCTCTAAATTATAGAGATATAGAATAATTAGAACACTCCATATACTATACACTATATATACCTATATACATATATACATATATATGTTATATTATATATGTGTGTGTGTGTGTGTGTGTGTGTGTGTGTGTGTGTGTGTGTGTGTGTGTGTGTGTGTGTGTGTGTGTGTGTGTGTGTGTGTGTGTGTGTGTACATACATACATACATACATACATACATACATATATATATATATATATATATATATATATATATATATATATATATATTACACACACATCATGTATAAAAGTCACACGGAATTTCACTTCAAATTCCAGCGCCAAAAACCCTTCTGTTTACGAATGAACTCGCCTGTTGTCAACGGTGATCTTGTACAATATTTTAACGTCACTCCAATGCATTACCTACTAGGACAAACGTATGAAACAGCACAACATGATCTCTTTAACAACGTGTATATCACTCAATGAGAAATAATGGCATACCAGTTTAAACACAGCATGAATAAAAAACAAGAAATGCACATTGCAAATAAATAAACATGATAGAACCATAGTCCGTGTTGCGCATGATTATGAAATCACCACAGATTGAAGAAAAAAAAATATGCAACACGAATTATCACGTGTATTAAATATAATGTATAACTGAGAATAACATAAATGTAATAAACATAATGTATAATAGAGAATAACATAAATATAATGTAATAAAGATAATGTATAACAGAATAACATAAATATAATATAATAAACATGGACTATATAATATAGAATGATACAGATATAACGTAATAAACATAGAATGTATAATATAGAAAAACAGATATAAAATAAGAATGGAATGCCAGCACCTACGTCTTCCTCCCCATGGCTGTCGAGAGCACTGAGCGTCAAGAGAGGGTTTACTGTGTGGTGTATTTTCCCGTTACTTTAGGACCTTATTCATCCGTGTCTCGTCCGTTATGTGTAGTTTTAGCCCTTTTATCTGTGTTGATATTTTTGTCTATTATTAAGAATGTTTTTTATTCTATATTTGATTGTTTTCAATGGCTTTCTCTGCGTAAAATGGATTTATTGGTATGATTTCAAGCTTCGGGAATGGCATGCAGCGAGAAGTAGTCTTTGCTCTCTCATCACTATCAACACATAGTAAAATAGATATTGACATAACCTGTAATAAAAGTAAGAAAACATGCCCTACCTTTCCTCGCCAGGATAATGACATTGTATAATCTACAATCCTCCATATAAGAGGAAGATTGCCAGAATGTAGTGTATCCGGTTTGCTGGTCGAGGACGAGGCGCTCTTCGCTCTATCACAGTGGTTATTTGTTCTGTTAATAGATTCAAATTGTATGTATATGTTTATTATTAATGTTATTGTTGTTATACTTAGTAGTAGTAGTAGTAATAGCAGTAATTATTATTATTTTTATTATTATTTTATTGTTATTATTATTATATTATTATTATTATTGTTATAATTATTTTTATTTTTATCATTATTTTATCTATTATTATTATTATTTTATTATTAATATTTTATTATTATTATTATTTTGTTGTTGTTGTTGTTATTGTTATTGTTATTGTTATTGTTATTGTTATTGTTATTGTTGTTGTTGTTGTTGTTGTTATTGTTGTTATTGTTGTTATTGTTGTTATTGTTGTTATTGTTGTTATTGTTATTATTGTAATTATTGTTATTATTTATTATTATATCATCATCATCATCATCATCATCATCATCATCATCATCATCATCATCATCATCATCATCATCATCACCATCACCATCACCATCACCATCACCATCACCATCACCATCACCATCACCATCACCATCACCATCACCATCACCATCACCATCACCATCACCATCACCATCACCATCACCATCACCATCACCATCACCATCACCATCACCATCACCATCACCATCACCATCACCATCACCACCGACACCATCACCATCATTATTTTAGTATTACTATTATTGTTGTTATTATTATTATTGTTGTTATTATTATTATTGTTGTTATTATTATTATTGTTGTTATTATTAT
>NC_061846.1:1220067-1223127 GCF_019202785.1 Penaeus chinensis
TATTGAAAAAAAATCCAAATATGGAGTAATCTGATGCAGGAAAATTTAATTTTGCTACGATGCCACACTGCTCTCTCCAAATTCATCTTTAAGAGAATAATTTTTCCATTTCACAATACCTGGTTGATCCCACCACACATACATTTGACTTGAAACAACTTTCTATGTTCAGTGAAAGAGCAGGCATACCATAAAAGCATATGCAAATATGATTTTCTACAATATCCCCCCAAATAAAAAGTTGCATATATATATCTACACTTCATTTAGAATATTTACAAATCATGGCATCATAATACTATGTTAGCTTATTATATACAATGATGCCATTGGTAATGCTATGCAGTGGATATAATATACTCTGAGATATGAGTAACTCTAGTAAATTTCTACAACAGCAAGTGAACTAAGTAACAGAGCAGCAAAAACAATTTCATATTACTTTCCAATGGCTTAAAATGTCTACTGGTGCAGTGTGCTTTACATAATTATTTCTATAAGATTCTTCTATAAAACCTAAGTATTTCTTGTTTCTTTCTTAAGATATTTCTTGTTTGATTTATGAAATTGAATCAGTACAAACTACCCTTAACACATTTTTAGAATTTGTATTTAGTTTTTACTACTTTTGTTTTTGTTTTTTGCAAATATCCTGAAAGCTCTCTATCCAATTTACAATATGGACCTTTTTGCACCCTTTTCATAGCATAATGACTGTCCTTATAATAGTTTCTCAATCTTATTTAAGATCTTTGTCTCTGTCAGTATGTAGGGTATGTTGCCATTTTTATAGAATTACTCTTTAGCTTCATCATGCATGTGTGTATAAATAGTAAAAGAGTATATGGTGCACATCAGCATATTTTTTTTTGTGTGTGTGTGTGTTGGATATAAAGGCATAATCTACCAAGAAATGTGTGTGGCGTAATAGAGAACTTTCAGTGGTATACATCAGACCCACTTATACAGCTGTCAGCACCATAATCACAAGATATGTACAAAAATATAGTGTTTCATTATTATCACTCCTTTGGGGTTAATGAGGTCTTCATACATCTGTTTGGATTTAATGATCAATTATACCCAAAAATAACATCTAAACCATTTACTTGTCTCCTGTAGAAACAAGACCATTTTGCAAGGAAATGCGTCAAAAGAATATATTCCCTTTTTACAACTCATTTTCTCTTCAAATTAACAGTTATAATAATCAATATATAATAACGACAATGCTAATTCACTTATCTTCTTTTGTAATTATATAATTTTCTCATTCTTTCAACTTGGCATTTCCTTTGCATTTCTGATCAACTGAAAAAATATGTAGATATATCTATTCATATAATAAACCTTTCAAAAAATATTGTACAATTAAAATCTTCACCTTTACAAGTTGTGAATCACACATACTTTGTGAAAAGATATAACAAGACATCTGTCTAAAGTGTATGTATATTATGAAACCATGAAATGCTATATTTTGAAAAAAAAAAAAATAAAAAAATAAAAAATAATAAACAAACTAATAATAATTCTAATAAAATCAAATGTCAAGTATAATCAACACATAACTGACTACCAATGCCACAATATGCAAATAATTAGTAGATAATACGTAATATTGGCTCTGTTGTATTTACTCCTTTATCATCATTGTCATAGTCTTGTACGTCAACTTAAACAGTCAGTGATATAAAGGCAATACCATGGAGGCAAAGTTTTTCTTCCTTACAGTGTTGTGAATCTTTCAATAACATTTTTTTTTTATATATAACAATAATTCCTATAAGGCATGAGGGATTTTTTTCTTTTTTGGAAAGGTGAATGAAGTAGTAAGTACACACTTGTTTAAAAATAACAACAATACTGAAGATAAAAAATATAGCAATCAATATAACAGTAATAATAACATATTAAAATAATGTAGACTTGAAAATAATCCCTACTGCATAGAAGAAAATCTAAATAACTGTCTTTACATTGTGAAGTTTAAAAAGAATATGTTAAGAACATGACAAAAGTATATGTTGGCAATACTACTAAAAGTTTTAAATATTTCAACTCTATAAAATGGAAGTTTTCTTCAAAGGAAAATATAAGTAAACTTCATCTCAGTGTACAAAGATATGACGATATTTTCTTTCTTGTTTGAGATGAACAAAAAATGGTGAAATGCAAAAGGGGATGATGGAATGAAAAAATGCAAGAGAGAGGAAGTCACAGAGTGAGAGGGAGAGAAATTGTGAAAGTTATCTCTAAAATATATACACCAGCTTGGAATTAAAAACCAGTTGTTGATGTGAAAAAATATCCCCCCTTAAAACTGCACCTTTGAAAGTAAGCACAACTTTGCTGTAGCATCAGAGGCATCCCTCATGACAGGGAGACCCAATCACAACGCATCACAAGAATGATGATAACAATATTGACCCAGTGCCGCCAGGAAAATGTAGTGTTGACTGTAGTATTTTGTGAAATGACTCTACACAGACATGGCTCCAAAAGTGTTCAGCCACCAAGGAGTCAATTAGGAGACCTCATGACCTCAACTGATGAAGGTAATACAAGTAATTGGCTAATTGGTGACTAAGACCTTGTAGAGCCATCTGTGTGAAGATAATGAAAAAACTAAACTCATCATGAGCATGACATATTTATATGCCATCCCCAGCAGAATCTAATTATACTTCTATTTCTGATTAAAATTTCCACAACTCAAGTTATAAGGCTAGGCCTGCTTTTCTCCCTTCCCAGTGCAAGCTCAAACACTGAACCCTAATGACAATGCTCAGTGATGTCTACGACGACAGATTTACGCCAACCAAAGAGGAAGTAGCCGAGGCCTGCCCCTAAAACGCAGGCCAAACAAAGCCACACATTGTAGGTCATGAAAATCAACATGAGCAGGTAACTGACGATCATCTGGAGCATGTGCATTAGCGTCTGGATGGCATGGTCCTTGCTCAGCATGCTCATTCTGTGGAGGAGAGGGCGGTTAGAAAAAACGTCCAATTTCTTATTATAAAGAGATAAGACAGACAGATATATATATGAATCTAT
>NC_061846.1:1223227-1225727 GCF_019202785.1 Penaeus chinensis
TGCCTTCCACCTTCCCTCCATTCTTCCCCTACCCTACCCCCTTCCTCCCCTCCCCCCCTTTCTCCTGCATTGCAAGGCCAGGTAGCGCGACCAGGTAAAGAGGCAGACCAGGAACCCATCGCCGACTACACAGGCAAGGGAGTTTGCAATTGATTGGGCGGCGGAGGCGGATGCAAAGGCTCGATCTGTGGGCGGGGGAGAAAAAAGTGTCGGGGTGTGTGGGTGTGTGGGGGGGTTGGGGGTCGGGGGAGAGGGCCGAGGATGTGAGTGGTAGAGGGGTGGAGGGGGAGAGGGAAGGGGAACGGAAGGGGAGGGGTTTGTAGGGGGTGGAGGTGAGTGGGAGGGGGAGGGGGTGGAGAACGGGAGGGGAAGTTAGTAGGTGGGTAGGAGTGGGGGGGAGGGGAGAGGAAAGGATGTTTGAGGGGTGGTGGGTGAGAGTGGGGTTGGGGTGTGGGGGGGAGGAACGGAGGGGTGATTGTGGGGGATGGTGAGAGTGGGAAGGGGAAAGGGGGGAGGGGAGTTTGAGGGGTAGGAGGGAATGAGGATGGGGGGAGAGGGGGAGGAATTGTGTGTAAAGGAGGGGGGGTAATGGCGTAGGGTGTGGGAGGGGGGAGGGGAGATTGTGGGTGACTGGGTGGCAGTAATAAGGGGGAATGTGAGAAGAGGTTAATGATGAGAAAGGAAGGGAAAGGGAGAAGGTTGATAAAAGGCTAGGGGGAAGAGGAAGAAGGGGAGAGGGAAGGGTGAGAAAGAAGAGGGGAGAGAGGAGGGTGAAAAGGGGAAGGGAAGGGGGTAAGGGAGGGGGAGAGGGATGGAAGGGGGAAGGGGGAAGCGAGTAGGTAAAATTAGGCAAATGGAAGAGGGAAAGAAAGAAAGGAGAAAGACGAAACTCGGAAGAAGAAAGGGAGGAAAAGGGGAAGAAGATAAAAAAAAGTCCAGGATACGGAAGGTCAAAGATGGAATGGGGGAAAGGGGAAGAGTGAGTGAGTAAGAGAGAGAGAGAGAGAGAGACAGAGAGAGAGAGAGAGAGAGAGAGAGAGAGAGAGAGAGAGAGAGAGAGAGAGAGAGAGAGAGAGAGAGAGAGAGAGAGGGGAAAAGGGTGAAGGTGTTTGTGAGTTTAGCCATCTCTCCCAAATTCTTCACTCCTCCCTTCCTATTTCTACTTTTCATTCTTCTCTTCCACACTTTCCTCCCCCCCACCACCCCCTTCCTTCCCCCTCACCACCTTCTCCCCATCCCACCACACCCTCCTCCTCCCCTCCTCTCCCCCCTTCCCCTCTCCCTTCGCCCCTCTTTCCCTCCCCCCCTCCCTCCCAAATCCTCCTTCCCTCCTCCACGGTGCAAATAACGCCAGAACCTAGGTCTTGGCGGGCTTTTCAAACGCGGTGAGAATAACACATCCCTTCCATCCCCCTCCTCCATTCTCCCTCTCCACACAAGTTCCAAAATAACACCGTAATGAACAGCTCAGTTCACCAACACGTCGCCAACATCGTCCATCTCTCCTCCTTCCTCCTCTCTTGGCGCGAAAGAATCTACGAGAAAGTTTTATGTACATTGAGACTCCGCCCGCATCCTTCGCGGGCTCTTTTTCGCCAGCCGCCATTTTGTTTTTTTTTGTTTTTTTTCGGTGTGGATATTCTGTTCTATTTCTATTTTCATTTGTTTGGTTTATTACTTTGTTGTTGTTGTTAGTTTGCTTTTTTGTTGTTATTATTATCATTACTATAGATATTATCCTTATCATTATTATTACTGTTATTATCCTTGTAGCGGGGCGTAGACCAAGTAGATTTTTATGTGTCTGGTTGAGTTCGGGCTCGACCGAGAATAAGAATAAAAGATAGTATATGGGGGTGTGAATGTTGTATGAGAAGAGGGTGGAAGGAAAATACAGAATATGTGTGCTGAATGTTGGGTGTGTAAGTGTGTAAATGTGAAAAAGGAGATGGCGTAGGCTGAGCGTCTGCGTGGACGTGTATGGAAGAAAAATGCAAGATCATAGAATTCTTCCTCTTCCCTTCGGGTTGAGCATCCACCTATTCTAGAATATCAGCTTAATATACTCTGATTCATCTAGCCTTTTAAAGCCTTTCAGGGTTGCGAGATAGAGTAACCAGCAATGTGCTGTTTAGGAGACCCAAGCCCAAGAATGTTAAGCATTCAGCTTTAGTCAGAACCAGAACTTAACACCGATGTCGTTTGTTTTCCTGACTGGGACTGAGTGAAAGTTATATGACGGTATGATATTTATTGAACAAGTCGCACTCATTAGGGAGGTCTACAAATAATTCAGTCATGAGAAATTTTGATAGTTGCGTACATCACCAATTTAATCACAGCGGGGGTGATGCACGTGGGAATCAACACCAGATGTAAAAAAAAAAAATAACTCACGAACATTTACCCCTAAGTTGGCGTCCCAACTCCATAAGTATTTTTAGACAGTATTAGCACGGAAAAAAAACCCACCAAACCCTAATTTAAACAAGTTAATCTC
>NC_061846.1:1251937-1254437 GCF_019202785.1 Penaeus chinensis
TCACTCTTTTCTTTCTTTGTTTTTCTTTATTCGTGTATATCTATTATCCACTGTTTTTTTTCTCCCTTGCAACACCAAAGTGCCTAATGAGATTTAGCTGGGAGAAGGGAGGCAAAGGGGAGGGGGGAGGGGGAGGGGGAGGAAGGGGAAAGACGTAAGGGGGAAGGAAGGGGAAATAGGGAAGGGGAGGGGGATGAAAGGGGAAAAGGGAAGAGGGGAGGAAGGGAGAGGGGGAGGGGGAGAAAGGGGGAAGAGGGGAAGGGGAGAGGAGAGGGGAGATTGGCTTAGGGCAAGAGGAGATTGGGCAGAGGTAGAGTGGCCTCAGGGAAGAGGAGAATAATATAGTGGGGGGGTGGGGATGCTAAGGAAGTGGGGAGGAGGGAATGAGTGAGGGGGGAAAAGGGAGACGTGGGGTATAAGGGGTGAGGGGGGAGAGGGGAGGGAAAGGGGAAAATAGCCTGAGGAAAGGGAAGTCAGAAGGGGGGAAGGGAGAAGGAGGGAGGGGGGGAAAGGAGGGAAGGGGAGGAAGGGGGAGGGGGAAAGGGGAGGGGGTTGAGAGAATGGGAGAGGGGGGAGGAGGGTTGGCTGAGGAAGAGCAAGGGGGCTGGGATAAAGGGTTTAGGGGGAGAGGGGAAGGGGGAAAGGGGGATAGATAGATAGATGGGATAGATAGTTAGATAGATAGTAGATAGATAGATAGTTTAGAGAAAGAGAGTAGAGAGAGAGAGAAGAGAGAGAGGAGGAGAGAGAGAGAGAGAGAGAGGAGAGAAGAGAGAGAGAGAAGAGGGAGTGAGAGAGAAGAGATAGAGAGAGAGAGAGGAGGGAGGAGAGAGGAGAGGAGATAGAGGGAGAGAAGAAGGAGGAGAGAGAGATGAGAGGGAGAGAGGGGTTGAGAGAGAGTGAGAAAAGAGAGGAGAGAGAGAGAGGGATGGAGACGAGAGAGAGAGGGGAGGAGAGAGGAGAGGAGAGAGAGAGAGAAAACGAGAAGAGGAGGGAAGAGAGAGAGAGAGAAGAGAGAGAGAATACAGAGAGAGAGGACGAAAAGAGAGAGAGAGAAGGAGAGAGTGAGAGAATTGAGGAGAGAGAAGATTGAAGAGGGGAAATGAGAAAGATGATGAGAGAAGTGAGAGAGAGGAGAGGACCCAGTGGCAGGTATTTCGGTGCAGAATTTAAATGCCGGCAAATCTTTTTCCCCTTGTATCATTTCCTCATTTATTTTTTTATTCATTTATTTTTTTTTGTATCTGTTTTATCATCTTTTTTTTTGTCTTTATTCGTGATTTGTGTATGTATAGATACGTACATATATACATACACATATGTATGTATACTGTACTTGCATACATACATACGTACATACATACATACAAACAAATATGCATACATATCTAAATACGCACATACCCCTCCACCCCCTCCACACACACATACAAATACATATTGATAGATAGATGAATAGATGGATAAATTGATAGATAGATATACATATAGGCATTTAGATAAATAGAATATTAAATAAATAGAAAGAAACGTAAAGAAATATACGGATGAATAAACAGATAATTAAATAAATAAATGAATGAATAAATAAAGAAAAATAAACAAGCAAACAAACCAACGAATCAAGAAACGATCAAATCAATAATTTGATTTAAAAAAACTAGAAAAAAAAGGAAAAAATAAAATATTAATAAAAATTAGCACACACACACACACACACACAAACACACAAACAACAACAACATAACCCGATATATCCTAAACCAAATAACAAAACCGCGGCGTCACTCCGGATAATATTGCAAAGCGAAATATGATCAACGTAATGCAAGGCGAAAATACAAAGAAGAGAGGGAACCGAGAACCCATTACATAAGAGCTGTGTCAGGGAGGGCCAAGGGGGAAGAGCCGAAGGGGGAAATGGAAGAGAGAGAGAGAGAGAGAGGATGAGAGAGAGAGATAGAGAGATGAGAGAGAAGGAAGAGAGGGAGGGAGAGAATGGAGGAGAGATGAGAGAGATGGAAGAGAGAGAGAGAGAGAGAGGGGGGTGAGAGAGAGAGAGGAGAGAGTGAGAGAGAGAGAGAGGGAGAGGAGAGAGAGGGAGAGAGAGAGAGATAAATAGATAGATAGATAGATAGAGAGAGAGAGAGACGAGAGAAGAGAAAGAGAGTGAGTGAGAGAGAGAGAGAGAGGGGAGAGAGGAGGAGAGATGACTGAGAGAAGAGAGAGAGAGAGGGGAGAGAGGGGGGGGGGAGAGAGAGAGAGAGAGAGAGAGAGAGAGAGAGAGAGAGATGAGAGAGAGTGAGAGATGAAGAGATGAGAGAGGGGAGAGAGGAGAGAGAGAAGATGAGAGAGAGAGAGAGGAGGAAAAGGAGAGAGAGGAAGGAGGGATCGAGAGGGGGATGGAAATGGGGGTGAGGGGCAGAGGGGAAAGAGAGAGAGAGAGACGAGAGAGAGAGGAGAGAGAGGAGAGGAGAGAGGAGAAGAGAGAGAGGAAAGA
>NC_061846.1:1269724-1272224 GCF_019202785.1 Penaeus chinensis
TACAATACATTGGAAACCATCAGGAAAATTACGATCCAATAAAATACGAAGAGTAGAAACAGGAAATAAAAGAGAAGATGAAAAAAAAAAAACATGGAAACAGAAGAGGAAGAAGAGGGATAAGGAGGCAAAGTAGAAGAAAACAGAGGAAGGAGAGTATTAAGGCGAAGGACGACTGGAAGACAAAAAAGACGAAGAGAAAGAAGGGGGGAGAATAGAAGGAAAAACAAGAAATAAAGAATTAAAACAAAAAAAAAAACATACGAACAACCAAACAACACAGGAACCGGGCCTTTCATCTCTTCCGCGCTAAAAGGCCACTGTATTTCGCAGTTAGGTTGAGTTTTATAGGTTATTTGAACCAACAATCGCCCTTGGGTTGCGCGCTTTTGAGGAGGCTCTGTCATGCGAGAATAGCTTTTCTGTCAGATGCCGTAAGATTGATAATGGCTTGAAGTTCTCTCTGGGTATTAGTGGTCGGGGGGGGGGGGGGGGGGTGCTTGCATTTATGATGGATGTATGCGATGTATGAATATGTCTGTGTATATATAAATACATACACACACACACACACACACACACACACACACACACACACGCAGGCACACACACACACACACGCAGGCACACACACAAGCAGGCACACACACACGCACACACACACACACGCAGGCACACACACACACACACACACACACACACGCAGGCACACACACAAGCAGGCACACACACACGCACACACACACACACACACACGCACACACACGCACACACACACACACACACACACACACACACACACGCAAGCATACACACACAAGCACACATATAACTCGATGCTCTTAACCTCACGCAGAGGGGTCACGATGACGTCACATGCGCAGTACGAGCCTAATTCCAACTCCACGCGCAGACTAAATACATGTCAGAGCTTACACGCGCGCGAACCAAAAAAAGCCAAAATGTACGTACACACATAACGCGTACGTACACCCACAAAACGTACATACATCCACAAAACATACGTACAGACACAAAACGTACGTACACACACAACACGTACGTACACACAACACGTACATAAACACACAAAACATACGTACAGACACCCACAAAACGTACGTACACACACAACACGTACGTACACCCACAAAACATACGTACACACAACTCATACGTACACCCACAACACGTACATACACCCACAAAACGTACGTACACACACAACACGTACGTACACCCACAAAACGTACGTACACACAACTCATACGTACACCCACAAAACGTACATACACCCACAAAACGTACGTACACACAAAACATGAAACACTTTCGCAACGCGGACGGAATGAAAACATTTAAATCCCGTCCCAACTGTGACTAGCTTTTAATATTACATGGACGTGAATGAGACTTCAATATGCGTATAGAGAAGAAAGAGAGAAGTGATAAAAAGGGATGAAGAATGGAAGAGAGACATTACTGGAGGAAAGAGAGAGAAAGAAGAGGGGAGAAAAAGAGGGATAAGTAAATAAAGAGGATGAGGAGGTGAGAAAAGGAGGAGGAGGAGATGTAGAGGGAATTATAGAAAGAGGAGAAGAAGAGAGGGAAAGAGGAAGAGAAGGATGAAAAGAGGAAAAGGAGAGAAAAAAAAAGAAAGATAGAAAAGCATGAAAGAAGAAAGGAAAAAGAAGGAGAATGCTAAATAAAAGAAAATGACAAGAGAGAGGATAACGAAAGAAGGCCAATTAATAGAAAATGGAAAGATAACGAACAAGAAAAAAAAAAAAAAAGATAAAGGAATTATAAATACCGCAAGGAAGAAATGAAACTCACAGGAAGAAGAGAGAGAGAGAGAAAAATAAATAAAAGAAAATGAAAAAAAAAACGAAAGTAAGATAGTAAGAAGATACGAAAAAAATATAAGAAAGTGATAATTAGTGAAAAAAAAAGACTAAAGAAAAAAGAATAGATACCGAGAGAGAGTAAACTACAGAAGAAAAAGAAAGAGAAGAGAACAAGAGGATAGAGAGAAGATAGAGAAGAGTAGAAGAGGAAGAGAACAAATAAAGGGAAGAAAAGGGGAAAGAACAGAAAGAGAAGAACTGACAAATGAAAGCAAAAGTAAGAAAATCACAAGAGAAAGGAGAAGAAGGGAAGAAAGAGAAGAGAAGAAGAATAATGTAAAGAAAGGGAAAAGGAGAAACAGAAGAAGAAAGAGAAGACGAGAAGAAGAAAAGAGGAGGAGAATATGAAAGAGAAAAAGAAGAAAAGGAAGAAGAAAAGAGGAGGAGAATATGAAAGAGGAGAAGAAAAAATGAGAGGACAAGAAGGAAGAGAAAAAGGAAGAGAAGAAGAAGAAAAGAGAAAAAAAAGGAGAAAAAGAAGAGCGAAAAGAAGAAGAAAAGAGAAAAAGAAGAAAGAGAAGAAGAAGAAAAGAGAAGGAGAAGAAGAAAGAGAAGAAGAAGAAAAGAGAAAAAGAAGAGAGAAGAAGAAAAGA
>NC_061846.1:1282224-1284724 GCF_019202785.1 Penaeus chinensis
TCTTTAGCTTTCTAGTCGTTTTTGTTTTATTTATTATTATTATTATCGGTATTACTGTCATTACTACTGCTTTATTATCACTTCCTATTACTATTGTTATTATTATGATTATCATTTTAATTGTTATTAATACTATTATCATCATTATTATCATTAATGTTAATATTACTGTTTCTGTGATTTTTCTCCTTCTTATTCTTTTAATAATAATAAAAAAAATAATAATTATTATTATCATCATTATTGTTGCTGTTGTTATCATTCTTCCTATTATTATTATTATTATTATTATTACATGATTATTATTATAATTATCGCTATCATTATTGTTTTATTATCATTTTTATTATTTTCATTGTTATCATTATCATATCATTACGACTATTATCATTATCATTGTCATCGTTATTATTATTATCATTATTGTTATCATTATTATTATTATCATTAATATCATCATTAATTTTTTAATATTATAGATGTTATCATTATTTTTGTTATTATTGTTATTGTCATTATTATTATCATCATTATTATCATCATCAACATCATCATTATTATTGTTATTGATATTGTTATTATCATTATTATTATTATTATCATTGTTATTACTATTGTTATTATTATCATTATTATTATTATTATTTTATTATTATTATTATCATTATCATCCTTATTATTGTTATTATTGTCATTATTATTATTATTATTATTATTATTATTATTGTTACTATTAATATCATTATCATTATTATCATTGTTACCATTATTGTTATTATTATTATCATTATTATTATTGTTGTTGTTATCATCATTATTATCATAATTATTATTACTATTATTATTATTACCATTATTACTACTGTTGTTGTTGTTATCATTATTTATATTGTCATTATTTTGATGATTATTATCATTATTTTTATTATCATTATTATCATTAATATTATTATTATTATTATTGTCATTATTGTTGTTGTTATTATAATTATTACTATACTAATTGTTATTATTTGATTACTCTTATTGTCATTATTATTGTTATCATTAATAATATCACTATTATTATTGTTACTGTTATTACCAACATGATTTTTATGATTGTCAGAACTATTGAAATTACCATTATTAGCATTGTCATTTTTATTTTTATTATACTATTATTGTTGTTCTAATTTTTATTACTATTTTTATGATTATCATCATCATTGTCATTGCTATTATTATCATTATCATTATTGTTAACATTATTATTACTGTTATTATTATTGTTACTATTATTATCATGATTTTTAGCATTATTATTAATATTAGCATTGTTATTCTTATTAGCAGTATTAACACTAATATTATTATTAGCATTATTATTGTTATTATTAAGATTGTTATTACTCTTATTTTCATAAATATCATTATTATTATTATTATTGTTATTATTATTGTTATTATTAATATTATTATTATTATTATTATTATTATTATTAGCATTGTTATCATTATTATTGTTATTATTATTGTCATTATTATTATTTCTACTACTATTCTCACTCCCTCCCCCTTCCTCCTGGATGCCCACCCCCTCCCCCATTCCCCTACCACCTTCCCTTACTCCCTTACTCCCATACCACCCCCTCCCCGTCCCCCTACCCCCTCCCCCTCTCCCACTCCCACTCCCTACTTCTCTCCCCCACTCCTTTCCCACTCTCAACCCCTTCCCTCCTTCCCCCCACTCCTTCCTTCCCCTCACTCCCCTCCTCCTCCCCCCCCCCCCCCTTTGAGTTAATTCCGCAGATTCCTAAAATTTATCGCTTCATTAACATAGTTGGGGAATGGACGACGGTTCGAGGGAACTTTCTCGAATCTCAGATAATTATCATATTTGAGATTTTTTTCCTCTCTTGTGTGGGGGTGTGGGTGGGTGGGGGGGTGGGGTTGTGGGGGTTGAAGAAGATGAGAAAAGAAGAAGGGAAAAGAAAAAGAGAAGGAGGAGAGGGGGATTACGATCCTTTATTATCATATTATTATTATTATTATTATTATTACCATCATTATCATCGTTATTAATTATCAAAATCATTGATATTATTATTGTCATTATCATTATGATCATTACTTTTGTCACTATTATTATTATCATTGACATTATTATTGCTATTATTATTACCATCATTATTACTAATATTATTATAATTATTGTCATTTGATTATTGTTATTATCATCATCATATTAGTAGTTTTACTATTATCACTATCATTATCATTATTATCAACATCCTCATTTTTATTTTTTGTCATTTTCTTTATTATTATTATTATTATTATAATTATTATTATTATTATCATAATTGTTATTACTATTATTTTTATCATCCTCTTCATTACAAATATTGTCATTGTTATTAACTGTTATTATTATTATTATTTTTATTATTGTTATTATTACTATTATTATTATTATCATTATTATTATCATTATCATTATCATTATTATTATTATTAT
>NC_061846.1:1292224-1294724 GCF_019202785.1 Penaeus chinensis
ACTTTCACTATTGTTATTGTAATTACAGTTGATTGCCATCGATCTAATCATCACAAAAAAATTAAAATGTTCCGGAGTTCACCATCATCTAGATAATCAAAAATTTCACCATCACCACAACCCACCGCCATCACCATCCTGTAAATCCAAAATCAACACCGTTTCTGTCATTGTCTCCCGAATGATCGAAGAATTCACTATCACTACATCCTTCACTATTTCCACCGCTCCTTATCACTATCAAAACCTTCATAATTATCAAAATAAACAAATAAATAAATAAGTAAATAAATAAACATACAAACAGGTAAAATCCCGATCACCATCATCACCATCTTTCATCACCATCTCAAAAATCCTCCCCACCAACTCCCCGGTAACAACACCATCATTTTCCATCATCACATCCACACCGTTCAAAATACACGAAGAATTATTCACTATTCATCACTCACCATCCATCACACTCAAATCCACCCACAAAAAAAAGGAAAAAAAAACAATCACCATTCATCACCACCACATCACCATTCACCATTCACCACCAACGTCGTTCCTCCCACACTCCATTTCTGTAAGGCAAAGTGGCTCATATACCCGCAACACAATACACACTCATCACCATATTTCACCACATTAATACACCATAAACCTAAACACGCCAGAGAAATAACAGAGGGAATGTTCATGTTCATAACAAGCCTAAAAGTCTAGTTGATTTTTTTTTTTTTTTTTTTTTTTTAATTCAGGCAGAGGGAGAGTTTAATTGCAGAGGCAGAGTGAAAGAGAGAGAGAGAGGGGGAGGCGAGAGGGAAGAGGAGAGGGGAGAGAGAGGCGGAGAAGAGGAGAGGTTGGGGAGAGGGAAGAGGAGAGGGGAGAGAGAGGCGGAGAAGAGGAGAGATGGGGAGAAGGAAGAAGAGAGGGGAGAGAGAGGCGGAGAAGAGGAGAGGTTGGGCAGAGGGAAGAGGAGAGGGGAGAGAGAGGCGGAGAAGAGGAGAGATGGGGAGAAGGAAGAAGAGAGGGGAGAGAGAGGCGGAGAAGAGGAGAGGTTGGGGAGAGGGAAGAGGAGAGGGGAGAGAGAGGCGGAGAAGAGGAGAGATGGGGAGAAGGAAGAAGAGAGGGGAGAGAGAGAGGCGGAGAAGAGGAGAGGTTTGGGGAAAGGGAAGAGGAGAGGGGGGAGAGAGGCGGAGAAGAGGAGAGGTAGGGAGAGGGAAGGAGAAATGTTAGGGATAGGGAAGCGAAGAATTGGGAGAAGAGGGAATGGGAGGAGAAAGTAAAAGGGAAAGGGATGAATTGGGAGAGACGGGAAGTCAAGAAAATGGGGAAATGAAGGGGAGGAATGGAGGGAGGAGAGGAGGGAAAAAGAGAGGAAAGGAAATGGGAGGGAAGAAGGGAAAGGAATGGAGACAAGACGATGAAAGTTGAGAGAGGAAGAGGAGGAATAGAAAGAAGAAGGGTGGGAAGAAGAGGGGAGGAGTGAGAAGGGAGAGCAGAGAAGGGAAGGTACGGAGAGGGAAGGAAAGAGAGGAAGAAAAAGGAGCGGGGGGGAGGTAAGGGACGAGGAAGAGAAAGGAGAAAGAGAAAAGAAAGAATAAATGGGAAGAAGGAGGAGAGGAATGGACCTGAAAGGATAGGAGGAGATAGAGGGAAGAAGATAGGAAGGTAGGGAATGGAATGAAAGAGGGAATAAGGGAAGAGAAGATGAGGAATGGGAGAGGAAGGAAAAAGCGAAGAAGGGAAAGAGAAAAGACAATGAAATGCAAGCAAGGAGAGGGAGGAAGGTAAACGAAAGAATTAGACGAACAAAGGGGAAGAAGAGGATACAAAGAAAAGCTTAGTGAACGAGAAGGAAGGTGAAAGGAAAAAAAAAAAAAAAATAGAAAGATAGAAACAAAATGAAAAAAAAAAAAATAGAAGAGAGGAGTAAAGAAAAAACAACAAGAAAAAAAAGGAAGAGAATTAGAAGAAACCAAAAAAAACAAATGAAAGAAGAAAAGTGAAACAGAAGAAATGTAGATAACAGACAGAAAAAGAAAAAAGGAAAAGATCTAAGTAAAGTCATTTGCAGGTCCGGATGAGGGGAGGACAGGAGCAAGTAGACGAGAGGAAATGAACACGAAAGGAATGATAATGTGATGCAAATGGCAAGAAGGAGAAATGAAGGAGACAAAGGAAAATGAGATAATTAATGCTTGCTTGACGTTTAACAAAGCGGAATCATTGTCTTTAGTTTTTTTGTTATTCTTATTATCACTATTATCATTATCTTTATCATCATCATTATTATCCTTCTTATCATTATCATTGTTATTATTATCATTATTGTTATTAGCATTGTTGTTAATATCACTGTCATTATCATTGATATCATTATCAATATCATTATTATCATTATCATAATTATTACACTTATCCTTATCAGTATCACTATCAATTTTACTTTTATTGATATTATTATTATCCTTACCATTACTACTGTTACTATTGCTGTTGTTGGTCT
>NC_061846.1:1307224-1309724 GCF_019202785.1 Penaeus chinensis
CTCTCTCTCTCATTCTGTCTCTCTTCCCCCCCCCTCTCTCTCATTCTGTCTCTCTTCCTCCCTCATTCTCTCATTCTGTCTCTCTTCCTCCCTCTCTCTCTCTCATTCTGTCTCTCTTCCTTCCTCTCTCTCTCTCATTCTGTCTCTCTTCCCCCCCTCTCTCTCATTCTGTCTCTCTTCCTTCCTCTCTCTCTCTCATTCTGTCTCTCTTCCCCCCCTCTCTCTCATTCTGTCTCTCTTCCCCCCCCTCTCTCTCATTCTGTCTCTCTTCCTCCCTCATTCTCTCATTCTGTCTCTCTTCCTCCCTCTCTCTCTCTCATTCTGTCTCTCTCCCCCCCCTCTCTCTCATTCTGTCTCTCTTCCTCCCTCTCTCTCTCTCATTCTGTCTCTCTTCCTTCCTCTCTCTCTCTCATTCTGTCTCTCTTCCTTCCTCTCTCTCTCTCATTCTGTCTCTCTTCCTTCCTCTCTCTCTCTCATTCTGTCTCTCTTCCTCCCTCTCTCTCTCTCATTCTGTCTCTCTTCCTCCCTCTCTCTCTCTCATTCTGTCTCTCTTCCTCCCTCTCTCTCTCTCATTCTGTCTCTCTTCCTCCCTCTCTCTCTCATTCTGTCTCTCTTCCTCCCTCTCTCTCTCTCATTCTGTCTCTCTCCCCCCCCCTCTCTCTCATTCTGTCTCTCTTCCTCCCTCTCTCTCTCTCATTCTGTCTCTCTTCCTTCCTCTCTCTCTCTCATTCTGTCTCTCTTCCCCCCCCTCTCTCTCATTCTGTCTCTCTTCCTCCCTCTCTCTCTCTCATTCTGTCTCTCTTCCTCCCTCTCTCTCTCATTCTGTCTCTCTTCCTCCCTCTCTCTCTCTCATTCTGTCTCTCTTCCTCCCTCTCTCTCTCATTCTGTCTCTCTTCCTCCCTCTCTCTCTCTCATTCTGTCTCTCTTCCTCCCTCTCTCTCTCTCATTCTGTCTCTCTCCCCCCCCCCTCTCTCTCATTCTGTCTCTCTTCCTCCCTCTCTCTCTCTCATTCTGTCTCTCTTCCTTCCTCTCTCTCTCTCATTCTGTCTCTCTCCCCCCCCTCTCTCTCATTCTGTCTCTCTTCCTCCCTCTCTCTCTCTCATTCTGTCTCTCTTCCTTCCTCTCTCTCTCTCATTCTGTCTCTCTTCCTTCCTCTCTCTCTCTCATTCTGTCTCTCTTCCCCCCCTCTCTCTCTCATTCTGTCTCTCTTCCTCCATCTTTATCTCTCATTCTGTCTCTCTCCCCCCCCTCTCTCTCATTATGTCTCTCTTCCTCCTTCTCTCTCTCATTTTGTTTCTCTTCCTCCCGCTCTCTCTCTCATTCTGTTTTTTCCCCCTCCCCTCTTTCTCTCATTCTGTCTCTCTTCCCCCCTCTCTTTCTCTCCAGTTTCTCTTACATTTAGTGTTGCTCGAGGCCAGAAACCTTATAACATTCGCAACATAATGATTCTCGTAATAATTGAAAATTGTCAAATAAGAAAATTATGAACTAGGTATGATCTTGATTTCATTTAAATATTATCGTGTTCAGAAATTATGTGTAAGTAATTACAGACCAGATGGCGTTTGTCACTCAGCTGTCTGTCTGTCTCTCTATCTATCTCTCTCTCTCTCTCTCTCTCTCTCTCTCTCCCTCCCTCAACCCCCCTCTATCTATCTCTCTGCCATCTCTCTCTTTCTCTCTGTCTCTCTCTCTCTCTGTCTCTCTCTGTCTCTCTCTGTCTCTCACTCTCTCTCTCTCTGTCATCTCTCTCCCTCTCTCTCACTCTCTCTCTCTTTTTCTCTCTCTCCTCAACCCCCTCTCATTCTTTCTCTCTCTCTCTCTCTCTCTCCTCATTCCCCTCTCTTTCTCTCTTCCCCCCCCCCTCTCTCTCACTGTGTCCTCCGCTCACCTCTCTCTTGGTCATGCATAAATATAAACAATTTCTTTCTAACTCCTCTTCCTTTTCTCTCTTTCAGCGCTACAGCAACGAAGGCGTACTTGTCCTCGCCTGTTCTGACAACTGCGTGGAAAGTCGTAAGTTTAAACATCATCTTAACTTTTCTTTTAAGCTCACATTCATAGTAGGAGTGTCTTGTGGTTGTTTGTAATAGTATTAGTATTAGTAGTGGAAGTAGTAGTTGTAGTAGTAGTAGTAGAAGTATTAGTAATAGTAGTTGGAGTAGTAGTAGTAATAGTAGTAGTAGTAGTAGAAGAATTAGTGATAGTAGAAGGAGGAGTAGTAGTAATAGTAGTAGTAGTAGGAGGAGTAGTAGAAGTAGTAGTAGTTGTAGTAGTAGTAGTCGTAATGGTAGAGGTAGTAGTAGAAGTAGTAGTAGTACCAGTTTGTATTATTTGGGAGAAAATCGTAGTGGTTGTTCCAGTGCAAGCAGTTTGTTGTTGTTAACTTGTACAATCGTAATGGCTGTAGTGTAGGTTAGGAGTTGTGGCTTTTGTTGTTGGAAAAGTCGTCCTGATGGTAGTGGTAGTGGTGGTTTGTACTGGTTATTACTGTGAAATG
>NC_061846.1:1352224-1354724 GCF_019202785.1 Penaeus chinensis
ACACGCACCCCCCCACACCCTCAACTGCCTTTACTTTATCTCTGTCCCTTACAGGTAGTTCCTGAAAACAACAGAATGGGTCCCAAGGGAGTGTTTACAATGCTGTTCATGGCAGCCCTGAGCAGTAGCCAGCTTGCAAAGGTAGCCTCTTACCCTGTTTCTGGGGCTTCGCTGAGTGAGTCGATGAATGGCAACACAAAGACGGGAGAGTGCGCGTATTCTGACTCTCTTGGAAAGCAGATTCAGGTTGGTTCTTTCCACCATTTTCTTTCTTTCTGTCTTTCTTTCTTTCTTAATTTTTCTTTCTTTCTCCCTCACTTACTGACTCACTCTTTCCCTCCCTCCCTTTCTCCCTCCCTCATTTCCATCCCTCCCATCTTCTCTTCCATCCTTCCTTCTTTCTTCATTTTATTTCTGTCTTTCTTTTCTGTGTTTTTTTTAGTGTTTGGTTGGAAGAAAGGAGGGCATATATACTATGTAAGTGCATTTGGTTGTTCACAATAAATACCCTTCTGTGTTATGGAAATATATCATGTTGGGAATTTATTTCTAGTTTTATCTTTTAGAATGCATTTTTTTAATATGTATACGATATTGACTTTTCAATATTTTAGATGTAATGTATTTAGGGAGTGATTTTGTAAGACACATTTTAGATTTATATGAACTTTGAGAATATATTTTGGAAGTAGCTATTCCAGGTGTATTGTACTTATATCTCTAGATTTTTTGGGGAAAAAATTGTTTTTATTTGGAATATGTTTTTGGTTTTGGCAATGTGATTTAAAGGTCTAATTACACATTTTTAAGCTCCTTACATATATGTAGCGAGCTTGTAAGTTTATGTTAGAGAACTTGTTAACAAAGTGAGGATTGTTTAAAAGTGAATTAGGTTTGTCTGCAACATCTTTGAGGGTAAATGAAAGACCCGGAAATTAAAGAAATGATAATGACTAGCAAAAAAGATAGCATGGGATTTGTCAGCCTCATAGTTTTGGGTGCCTCACTGCCCACATGTGGCCCAAAATCCTGGGCATTAGGCTGGGGTGGAGAGACTGTGTGTAACCTAACCAAGTATGTGACTTGAAGGGCCGGCCTATGTGAGTACTCGCATGCAGTATCATGAGTTTTCCTTTCCTTTCTTATTACCTTCGTTGCATATTTTTTTTTTTTTTTTTTTTTTTTTTTTTTTTTAAGGTCATGGATGAATCTTTATGTAAGCTTACACACCAAAGAATGTGAATGGAGAAGAACAAGTGATCTCAAAATTAGTTTTTATGTATCACTTCCCATAAGACTTTTTTCCTGTGCATCTCTTTTTGTCTCTCCCACCATTAATGTTTTTCCTACAGATCAGTTACACAGAGACAGCCTCGGGGGAAATAACAATAACTTCTGGTAGTGGGTACTCTGGAGATGGCAAAGAGGATCTTCGCAAGTGCCGTGAGGCAGCTGAACAGGCACAGAAGGAAGCAGAGAAGGCTGTTGAAGAACACATGAAATCCATCACTGACTTTGACAAGAATTTCAAGAAGCAGCAGGAGGAATTGGAGAAAACTATGAAGGATCTTGATGCACAGGTGGGCGGTAAAGGAGGAGTAGGTAGGGTTGGTGAAGGAAGTGAGAGGGTTCTGCTGGTGCTGGCCCTCGTCCTCTCCACTTGTTTGGTACAATTAGTGTCCCTCTAAGATTGGGGTGGGGCCCTAATGAGAAGGGGCCTGCCTGCCTGTCTACCTGCCCATTCACTGACACTGCATGCATAGTTGCACCTTGGTATCACAGGGCTATCAGGTGGCCTGCAATTTGCATCTTTTGATTGTGGTATGTGGGAAAAAAAGTAGGAAGTATCAGTCTTTTATTTTTCTCCCAAGTTTCCAGTAAGAAAAGGAAATCATATTAGAAACTGATATGATAACTTTTTTATTAATTTTCCTTTTCATCTAAGAAGTTGATAAAGAAGAAAAATCCAGCCAGTAAGAAACTTGATCAGAAACACGAAACGTTTATTCCTGGTTCAGTCACTCTTGCCATCAAATTCCCTAAAACTGAACGTAGACGATCATAACCCAATCGGTTGTTTACTATAAGATCAAGGTATCACATAGAGATAAGAAGAGAAAGATACAATGCTCCTAATTAATTGATTTGTCCATGAACGTGTTTCTTAATTTGACTTGTTACGTCAGATAATGCCTCATGTGTGAAAGAGGGTGAAAAGTTGTGATAAAAGCTTTTATCATGTTTTTTTCTATACTCCTTTGCTGGATAGGTTGTACATTTCATGTTATGTGTGTGACTGTGTTTGCAGCCGTGTTGTTAATTTATATACATATTCCTGTGTGATGAGAAGTTATATGTCCAGTAAAGGAATTTATATATCATTTACTAGCCTACTAGATCCACTATATATGAATCTCACAAATGTAATCTCAAGATAAGTTATAATTATTTATCTATTTTCCAAATAAGTTGTGATAACTAGTGAAATTAGCTGTTCTAC
>NC_061846.1:1362224-1369724 GCF_019202785.1 Penaeus chinensis
AGATACACACACACACACATATATAAATATATTTAAATATATTTATACATAAATACACATTACTTACGTAGATACACACACATATAAATATATATAAATATAAATATATTTAAATATAAATATATTTATATATATTTATATTGAAATATATTTATATTGAAATATATTTATATATGTGTGTGTGTATCTACGTAAGTAATGTGTGTATATGTAGTATAGCATTGATTATACTACATTAATCTTATTACATTACATATCCCCTTTGTAGCATGGCTTATAAAATAACTAAGAGTGGACCAAAATACACCAATTATAGTTGAAAAATCCATAATAAACAAACTAGATTTATTAAAAACGAGACAACAGTTTTGAAATCCTCTTGGATTCCATCTTCAGGAATCCAGGAGGATCTTACCATGCATATCCATTTATCTTAAGTACAGAATTATATGTATATCCTGTGGAGTCAACCTTTGGGTTTACAGTTGCAGGAACAGCACAGCAAGTTGCAGGACAATCTTCAAAAGCAGCAGGAGCAGTTTCTGAAAGAACAACAACAATTTTTCTCCAGCATGATGTTCCCATTCCCTGGATAAGTTTGAAGGACCTGCTAGCCCATGTCTCCCTTAGAGTACATGAAAATATCTCTGTTTATATATACATGTGCCTCGGTCCCTTGATTTGCTTTGCTGTATTTCACACAAGCACGTTTATTTATTTATTTATTTATTTATTTTATATATTCTTACAATACATGCAAATCTAATATACGTGATTGTCGCCAGCTACCATATACCTATTCTATAGCAAGGAAATATTTATTATGAAAGAAAAGTAGTTTACACAAACCAGCTGTGTGAGACATGCACACACATTAATACATAACCACCATTGCTTATACTGATGTATTTTGTATGCTTGAAAAGAACAGTTTAATAATGTTATTTTCAAAAATATATTTTTATCAGAATATCTTATAAAGTAAAAGATTTAAAAGTTTAAAGAAGAGAAGAGAAAAGAAGTTTCTAAAATTGTATCAGGAAAGCTCATAATATTAGAATCTGGTAGTATGTTGTAACTCTTAACAAAACCACGTGGTCTCTATATGTAAATATCACTTTAAAGTGGAAAAAGTTACCAATTCAGTTTATTGTTGAGATATCAAACCAAAGTTGCCTTACAAAAGCTTCATATGGGCTACATCAGGGGTCAGCAACCTAAGGCCCATGAAGTTTCAACTCGTTGCTGTTTGAAATTTTTTGATAAGAAATTTTTGTAAAGTAATATTATTCTTACTTAATTGTGCTTTATTATTGTTTTTTTTTCTGAGTATTGGCAGCTCACGGACAAGGTTTCTGGGGCCTGTTCAAACCAAGGTTGCTAACCCTAGGCCTATGTATTTATTTTATTATTTAGATATAAAAAATGTGTTGTAATCATTGTCTCCTATGTTATTTATTTACATTTGAATACAGTGCAATGCACAATTCAATACATTCCAATTTTCCTTTTTTTGCTTGCTTTCTTTTACAGTATTCTAAGGTTACAAGTTAATATTTGCAATTGAAGACGTTTCTGTTTGCTATTAGATATATTTAATTTTTATTCTTCTTTTACTATCTTCAATGGGAGTTTGGAAAGTTACAGAAGAAGATAAGAAAACAAATGGGAAATTTCTGTTCCTTCAAATAAAGGAATCATTGAGCTGATGATTTATTAATCTGTCCAGAATTTCTGTTGATTAATTACAGGAGAAATCCAATGTTTATAAATATAGAATAAGGGATTTTGAAGCATTGATATTAGAGGAATTTGAATATTTCTTGTATGGATATCAAGTATTTTTCATCTTGCAAAGGGGACCAAAAGAAGTTAGATATTAGGAGCAATTATCACAATGAAATTTACTATAGTGCTACATGACCTTAGATGTCTAGCACATTTATTTTGCTTTTAACCATTAACCATTAACCATCACAGAATGAAAATGCCACTAGTATTCAACATTGCTTCATTAAGGATATGAACATTCATGGACAGAAGAAGTCAGCTTGCCAATAGGAAAAAAAATGGGTTTTTATATTGGTTACCATTATTTTCCCCCATTTCCTTATATATTTGAATTAGATTTAATCGTCTCTTCCTACATGAGAAATAAAAATAGAAAATCTTGCAAAGAGAGCTGAGTGTTCTCTTTCCTGTTGGATTGGCTAAGTGAGTGATACCCTTAGACAGTAAGATGGCATGCGACCACTCACAGCTGTTACAGCAAACCCACATTCATAGGGAGTCTGATCACCACCCTCTTAACCTTCACTCACATTCTGACTTGTCTCAGTTACTCTAATGTTCCTGACATGTGCAGAGAGAGAGCTCGTTGTTTGTTTCCTGGCCCTGGATTATTGTTCTGCATAATGTGCTTGGGTACAGTGGTTGTAAGGGAGTGTGAACCATATTCATTGTAATGGATGTGGAAAAGGTATGAATGAGAATGAGTATCTTAACATGAGATGTATTTAACTGGTTCTGAATATGGCTTTGTCAGAAATACATGCCTTTTCTACCCAGGTTGTTGTGCAACTTTTTAATGTAACTAAAACTTATTTTTGGCATGAAAATGCCTCCAGAAACTAGTTTAACCCAATTGGCAGGGATGGCAAGAATACACCCCATGCTCAATGTAATTTAAGTTCATTTATTGTATTTACACATAGATGGCTCTACAAGTGCTTATTCACTAAGGGAGTCAGTTATACTCCTATCTATCTCACCTGTTTACCCTTTTCCTTGATTTTGGGAAAGTGTCTTGTATTTTTCATTGTCTTTAATGCTACCAAAATTTTATAACAATTTAATAATTATAGTATGAATCAGAATAATAACTTAAGTTTAATCTTAACACACTGTGAGTTTACTTGTTTAATTGTTTTTACACATAGCTGGCTACACTTGTACTAAGTCACCAGTGAGCCAATTATGAGTACTGCCTGTTTCACCCTTTCACCCTTTCATTGATTTATGAAAATATTTCACGTTATTTATTTTAATGTTACAAATGTTTATAACATTATAGTAATTATAATGTTTATAATAGAAATAACACCATTGATATTTATAGCACCAGTAAAAAATGCGTTTTTCCTGCCAATTCAAGGAAAGGTGAAATCAGGTACAGTCTCAAGATCTACTAATTGATTCCTTTGTGGTAAAGCACTAGCAGAGCCATCTATGTAAAGAGACATTTCACAAAAATATAAAAAATGAGCACAGCATTTTCCCCTTTTTTTTTATTCATTTTCCCCAGCGGCATTGGGTTAGCCATAAGACCCTTTTTTTTTTTTTTCTTTCTTTTATTTGTTGTGTATCATGATTTAACTTTTTTCTTTCTTTCTATTTTTACTTTGTATCATGGGTAAAAGTACTAAACCTAAAACCTAATCAGAAAGCACTGATGGAAATAATGCTCTAACTTGGAAAACAAAGGTACGGTTGTTTGAATATATACTCTGGAATTCTTCATTGGGTGTATCTCCTCCTCTGATAAGCATTTAATCCCATAAAGAAAGCTGATGTGAAAGCATGAAGAAAAGGTAGATAGAAAAACAGAATTAAGTACTGCACAGAGAGTCTAAAGTTTAGGAAGCATATTCAACAAGGCTGCATGAGTAAAACCCCCCAATCCCCTGCTCGTTTTTGTCGTTGGGCAGCTTAGAAGACAGGAACTGAGGCCCAAGGTAGGGGATCACCCCTACCTTGGGCCTCAGCCCTTGCCTCAACTAATTTTGCATGGTCTTTTATTCTCCTTTAAATTTCCTTTACTTCATCCCCTTGTTCTTTCCACTTATCCCAACTGTTAAACTCATTTTTGCCATTTTTACCACAGCACTTCCTGCTAATAATGCTTCCTACTCCCTTAACTTCTTCTCTTTCTAACAACCATTACCTTATACTATACCCCATCAGCTCCCCCTCTCTACCCTTTTCACTACCATACCACTCTCTAGTAGTGTTCAGCCTATTACTTTACCCTAGTCATTAACTCGTTCCTAACCCCTTTTCGGTACTCTAATTTACCTCAGTGCTGTGTGCCTTTGATGTTATATAGCACTTCCTTACCTGGGGGCTTTGCCCTCAAATCTCACACTGTCACTATATTTTGAATACGCTGTTAATGACCTTAGATGTTGATATGGCAGAAAATTTTCAACAAATTAATAATCCATGCACAAATTAAAAAAATAGTAGAGGTGTGTACAAATATATCCCCTAAAACCTTGCTCGTTATTGTCGTGGGGGCTTAGGAGATGGAGAAGGAAGTCCATTCAGGGGATCCCCATGCCTTGAACCTCAGTCCTTGCCTCAACTAATTTTGCATGGTGTATTCTTCTTCTCCTTTTTCTCTCCACTTATTCTAATTATTAACTCATTTTTACCCTTTTCACCACAGTACTTTATTATAGTGCTTTATAACATTTATTTGTTTTAAACATTAACCATGTACAAATGTAATGGGCTTAGTTTGTGTTCCACTGTGAAGGCAAAATTTATTTGATATTCTTATTTTAATTATATATCAAACAGTGGGAAAGTGGAATTAGTGCATATTTATTACAGGAAAGAGATCTAGACATAAAATAGTGGACATAAGTATAATGAATCCAAGAAAAGCATGTTCTTATTCAAGACCAAAAGCCTCTCCACTCAAGCAGTATGATTAGCAGGTGCCTGTAAGGGTGACATTACAAGGAAGAAAACACTGGGGAATCTACTTATTTAAAAAGCCTCTGACATCATTTTTATGTTATGCCCATTCTTGTGTGTGCAGATCATACTTGCTCATATGGACAGACCATCACAAAGAGAAGAGATGTACTAAATTTGTAATTTTTTAATGCTTAAAACAAATAAATGTGCCAGACATCTAAGGTCATATAGCACTGTAATAGAGTACTGTGGCAAAAAGGGTAAATACGAGTTAGAGATTAGGATACATGGGATGAAGAAGAGAAGGAATAGGAAAGGGGAAAAGAAAGGACCATGCAAAATTAGTTCAGGCAAGGGCAGATGCCCAAGGTAGGGGTGAGTTGCTACATTAGGCCTTGGTCTCCTCTCCTGAGCCCCTCCCCCCCCACGACAACAATGAGCAAAGGATTGGGGGTACAAAATTTGTGTATGAAACCTGAAGTGACTACAATTTCCCAATTAATTTACCAGCCAAAATTTTGATTTTGCCTTGAAATAAATTAGAATCTGTCTCAGAATGTTTGGAAAACAAATACTTCAAAACAGACTTGTGAACAGTCAAAACAGACTTGTGAACAGTCAAAACAGTGGGTAAACCTAGTCACAGCAAATGTGATTTTCATGCCTTGCCTTGCTGTTCTGTGGTATTGTTCAGCCTGTTACTTTATCTTAGCCATTAACAATGCTGTTTAGTGAAGCATTGTTATTCATGTATCATTGCCAAATTTAGCACATTATACATTTATTTACATAAACTTTCTCTGCTTCTCTTCATATTAATATTGATTCCTTGATCAAAAGAAATATGGGGACATTATAATTTGAAAGCAAGACAGTTTTTTTTTCTTTCTTTACTTTTATTATCTAAAGATCAAAACATCTCCATTGTATTTTATTCTTCATTTGTTGCTTTTTCAAGTTCTTTTCTATTTTCCTTTTCTTTTTCTTTTTTCTTTTTCTTAATCTATTATCCATGTGAAGTGTAAACATGGATAATAGAGAGAGTGAAGGAAATAGTTTGAATGAAAATGAGAGTGCATGTGCATTTTGTAAGGGTGAGTGCAATTATTAGAGACCACAGTTTCAGTGTGAGGAGGAGAAAACTACAAGAATATAGTGGGAATATCTGTAACAAATGATAAAGTTCAGAGGTTGAGAGGAGAAAGTAACAATTTATTTTCTATATATTTATTAAAATCACAAACTCTAATCTTATACATATAACTTTTTGTGCTTTATGAATAAAAAAGAAAGAAAAAAGTCACAAAACCAAACAGCAGCAGCAAATGACAAGGTTACCATCTTTAACAATGTTAACTTACAGATTCATTCAACTGCAACCTTCAACAGGAATTACCCCCCAGAGGCTCAAAGGAGGAAACAAGCAAATGCTGAAAAAGTTTTGAATGAGACAGAATAATTTCTGAACACGAGATTTAACCAACATATTTTCTAATAAATCTTCATCAGAAAAGTAATTCAAATGAAATGTTGATTGTGACTCTTGCATTGCATATTAGTTCATTCTCATACCCTTTTCTATATTCATCACAATCAGTTCAAAAGAAACAAAGCCATTAAAATATTTAAAACCTAATTTTAGAAAGATATTTACATATAAAATCTGGCACCATATAAACCTTTCCAAAAAGAAAATAATATACTTCATTAACAATACATAGAAACACAATGAGAGATCTCAGTATTCAAAAACATGATTTTGGCCACAACTCAAATCTCTGCACATAGCCTTGCACACAAACAAGCATGTCTGACACCTTGACACCCAACACCCCATACATGCAGATTCCCTTTGTGTCCTCCATTACCCTGCTCAAGTTTTATGGAAGGAAACCATAAATTATTCAGAAGGAGAAAAAGAAAGTAAGCTATGGTGCCACTGCTTGCACAAACTCATGCCAGAAGCCTCCCACCCCAATCCCTTGCTCAATATTGATGTGGGGGGGCTTAGGAAATGGAGACTGAGGCCCAATATAGAGGATCCCCCCTTGCCTTGGACCACAGCCCTTGCCCCAACTAATTTTGCTTGGGTCTTTTCTTCTCCTCCTTTCCTTTTTCTTCTCTTCTTCATCCCCTTTTTCTGTCCACTGATCCTAATTTAAACTAATTTTTACCCTTTTCACCACAAAACTTTATAATATTGTTATAATCTTTGATATCTATCACATTTATTTTTGTCCATTAACCATTCTGGAAATCCACAAACATCACCTTATGAAACAACAACCCTTCTTTACCTTGAGGCTTTGCCCCCAAACCACACCCTATCACTATATTCTAAATATGCTGTTAATGACCTTAGATGTTGATGCGGCAGAAAATTTTCAATAAGTAAATGAAATTGTGCCAGCAGACACTGGAGGATGCATACCATCTCTTTCTTGTGATTTTAGGTCATGGGTGACACCCAACCACCTAAAGTTTAGTGTCAAAAATGTACCTGAATTACTGGAAAATAGTTTTCATTACACATTTGCTAATTGACTGGATGGTACAGAGGGTCATACACTATTATAATTCATTCTTATGAGCTCTTATCTCTTGATGTTTTTCCAACTAATACTTATCTTGCTTTGATGTTATATATTAGTGACAAATAAAGGAAACCTCAAGTTTATACACATATCCAACTCAAAGTCTAGCTGCCCTCTGCATAATGGGTTTCACCTGCTATCCACTTGTTGACTTCCTCTTCCAAAAGGCTTAGAGGTCCAGTCGATTCCATGACAATGATGT
>NC_061846.1:1372224-1374724 GCF_019202785.1 Penaeus chinensis
ATAGCTAGAATCAGTTTATCCAAGAATGTCTTAATAACTTACACTGTGTCAAAGTGATGTATGCCGACTTGGAAAATTCCCCCTCGTGTTCCATCGTACGAGCCCGCTTCATAAAAAGCTCCAATTTTGTTTGGATTTGGGTCGCCTTCTATCCTGAGGTGAAGCAAATAAAGATTATGAGGGATTACAGTCATGTTTTCCAAAGGTGAAGTTTTCCCATGTAATTTACCAATATACAAATCAGTAAATATAAAATATCTTTGATTAAACACACACACACACTCACATGTACATATACACATATACTTAGATCTAGGAATAGAATCCGATGTGACCCCAGTTTAACACAAAGCCAGCCTTTCATCCTTTCAGCACAGCTCTCAGAAGAAGGGAATGAAGAGGAGAAGGAAAAGGAAAGGGAGAGGAATAACCCATGCTGAATTAGTTGAGGTGAGGGCTGAGGTTCAAAGTACCTTGGGTCCCAGTCTCCATCTCCTAAGCTTTACACAAACTCTTTCTTGTTTCCTTCTTTTAGCTCTTAATTTCCATCTGTCCATTGCTACATCAGCACTTCATAATTCTAGCTCTTACTTAAGCTTCTAAAAACTCTAACTTACTCCAGTTCTATCTTTGGAAGCTCAGCAAAGAGCCCGAGCATCTTCGGCTCAATCTCCTTCGCCATGACTCTGAAGGCAGCAAGCAAGTCATCAGCATTTGAGAAGTACTGCTTAGGGTCGTCTCGGAGGAGTGAGGAAAACTCTTGGACTGGTATGTTGTATCCCAGTGCCTTTACCACCTGCAGAAGGGGAGATAAAGAGAAGGGGTGATAAAAGGGGAGAAAAGAAGAGAAGAGGGGCAATAAAGGAGGAGATAATATAAGAGAAGAGTAAAGAGAGAAAGATAGAAATAATATACTAAGAAATAAATGCTAGGAGTAGAGAAGAAAAAAGATGAAAGATATAACAGGAGAGAAATGATACAAGAGAAGAGGAAAAGGGCAATAAAGAGAGAGATAGAGATAGAGATAGAGATAGAGATAGAGATAGAGATAGAGATAGAGATAGAGATAGAGATAGAGATAGAGATAGAGATAGAGATAGAGATAGAGATAGAGATAGAGATAGAGATAGAGATAGAGATAGAGATAGAGATAGAGATAGAGATAGAGATAGAGATAGAGATAGAGATAGAGATAGAGATAGAGATAGAGATAGAGATAGAGATAGAGATAGAGATAGAGATAGAGATAGAGATAGAGATAGAGATAGAGATAGAGATAGAGATAGAGATAGAGATAGAGATAGAGATAGAGATAGAGATAGAGATAGAGATAGAGATAGAGATAGAGATAGAGATAGAGATAGAGATAGAGATAGAGATAGAGATAGAGATAGAGATAGAGATAGAGATAGAGATAGAGATAGAGATAGAGATAGAGATAGAGATAGAGATAGAGATAGAGATAGAGATAGAGATAGAGATAGAGATAGAGATAGAGATAGAGATAGAGATAGAGATAGAGATAGAGATAGAGATAGAGATAGAGATAGAGATAGAGATAGAGATAGAGATAGAGATAGAGATAGAGATAGAGATAGAGATAGAGATAGAGATAGAGATAGAGATAGAGATAGAGATAGAGATAGAGATAGAGATAGAGATAGAGATAGAGATAGAGATAGAGATAGAGATAGAGATAGAGATAGAGATAGAGATAGAGATAGAGATAGAGAGAGAGAGAGAGAGAGAGAGAGAGAGAGAGAGAGAGAGAGAGAGAGAGATAGAGATAGAGATAGAGATAGAGATAGAGATAGAGATAGAGATAGAGATAGAGATAGAGATAGAGATAGAGATAGAGATAGAGATAGAGATAGAGATAGAGATAGAGATAGAGATAGAGATAGAGATAGAGATAGAGATAGAGATAGAGATAGAGATAGAGATAGAGATAGAGATAGAGATAGAGATAGAGATAGAGATAGAGATAGAGATAGAGATAGAGATAGAGATAGAGATAGAGATAGAGATAGAGATAGAGATAGAGATAGAGATAGAGATAGAGATAGAGATAGAGATAGAGATAGAGATAGAGATAGAGATAGAGATAGAGATAGAGATAGAGATAGAGATAGAGATAGAGATAGAGATAGAGATAGAGATAGAGATAGAGATAGAGATAGAGATAGAGATAGAGATAGAGATAGAGATAGAGATAGAGATAGAGATAGAGATAGAGATAGAGATAGAGATAGAGATAGAGATAGAGATAGAGATAGAGATAGAGATAGAGATAGAGATAGAGATAGAGATAGAGATAGAGATAGAGATAGAGATAGAGATAGAGATAGAGATAGAGATAGAGATAGAGATAGAGATAGAGATAGAGATAGAGATAGAGATAGAGATAGAGATAGAGATAGAGATAGAGATAGAGATAGAGATAGAGATAGAGATAGAGATAGAGATAGAGATAGAGATAGAGATAGAGATAGAGATAGAG
>NC_061846.1:1387224-1389724 GCF_019202785.1 Penaeus chinensis
GAGAGACAGAGAGACAGAGAGACAGAGAGACAGAGAGAGAGAGAGAGAGAGAGACAGAGAGAGAGAGAGAGAGAGAGAGAGAGAGAGAGAGAGAGAGAGAGAGAGAGAGAGAGAGAGAGAGAGAGAGAGAGAGAGAGAGAGAGAGAAAGAGAGAGAGAGAGAGGGTTTTTTCTGACGTTAACGTTTTAACACTGTACTGGTAAACGTTCGCTTTGGTGAATATACCAGGTATAAGTAAATGTTAGTGTTTTACCGAGAGAAACTTCTTATAAGTTTTAATTTATATTTTAAAAATATTTTCCCGTTAACCGGTGTGATCGACTCTCTCTCTCTCTCTAACGACCGAAGCATGCAACTGTCGCTCGCCATGAATAGTTGTGCCACTAACCTCTCTTAGTCTAACGAGTGAACATGCTGGCTTAACTATTGGTGATGAGACTAAATGAACCCCCTCTTTTCTTGACTTTTCATGCTCTTCACTAGAGTGTTGCAAAGTCGCAGTCCACAAACCGATCGAAGCTTTGCGCATTAGCATACTTGCAATCATCTTGAGGTGGAGAGGGACAAACCAACTGCCCATTCGGGGTGTCTCGCGCCAACTCGAAGGTGCTCGGGTAAGTTATGGTGAAAAGCCTGAGTCCTTTGAGTGCGTGCGGCGTTGGCAGGGGAACAGGTGCTTGTCGTCAGAAGTTTAATTGGTGGTTCGGTTTTGGGTCACTGATTGTCGACCGGTCATTACTGCGCTTTACATTTATCATTGCTGTTTTTTTTTTTTTTTTTTTTTTTTGTAAGAAGCTTACAAACTCACCATCCTTTTTTATCTTTTGACTTTTAAAATTATCTTCAGATATCTAAGTACTAATTTACCCTCCGACTTTTAAGTATCTTAATTTTTTAAATTCTTAGGCGTCAAACCTTGTGATTTGTGGAAAGTATATTAATCATATCTTTTTAGTGTCAAAACGTTTTTCCTTTTTTCTTTTTAAAAATCTTCTAAACTTTTAACCTTTAGCTTTCTTTGTAAGTTCTTTCTTTCCGCTGTCACCTCCACCCCCTTCCACCAACCTTTCCGCTCCAGTCGCTCTATGATGCCCACCATTCATTCTCAAAATGATCACACGTTGATTGCGCGGCCCAAAAAGACTGTCAGGATATGCGCCCGGTGCATGGTGCGCTGTCTGTGGTAAAACGGCAGTGCATAAAGAGACGCATCATTGCGCAGATCCTGACTGTCTTGACGCGTGTCACACTGCTTGCAATACACGCCCATACACCTGGCTCTATGCGCAGCAATATGCCAGGTAGCCTATCCATCATATCAGCCAATGTCAGGGGGTTTCAGACGAACAGAGGGGATTTAACATATAGATTTATAATCCCACACAACCCTGACATCATTGATACTGTTGAGACATTCCTCAATCCTGGTGTCCCTGCCACCTTTGGGAAAGTGAACGGCTACACACGTTGGCACCGACGCGACAGGGCGGTTGGCACCTCTGATGGCATCGCTGTCTGCTTTCGTGGTAAGCTCGCGGTTCAGGTGATCTCTGTGGACATCCCTGATAATCTGGAAATGATCTTCCTTAAGATTCACGGAGAATCGCCCATTCTGATGTGCGTGCGCTACAGGCCCCAGTAACAAGGCCAACTAGGGACTGTTGGATCCTCCGACCACTTTGCTGTTCACACACAGGTGATAACAAAAGTGGATCGAGAGGAGAGTACAATTAGAACAAAGGAGCCCTGGAATAAAGTCAAATGGGCCAATATGCACCACAAGCTAAGGCAGGTGAACTGGGATAAAATATAGGCGACATCAATGACCAGGTATCCATATTAATGACGTCTTATTAACACTACAGAGACGTTTTATACCTAGTCAGAGATACACATGTAAAGCAGATCAGCCATGATTTGGTTATCAGTGTCGTACTGCTGCTGACCAGAGAAATAGAGTCTGGCGTTGATTAAGCAGAATCCAACCAACCACAACAAACAACTGCACAAGATAACCTACAAGAACATGCTTCAGGGACAAAAGAGGGCGATTGAACAATGGAGAAAGACCTACAACAAAAACTGCATTGTTAGTGATAAAGTCTGGTGGACTTGTATAAAGCAGCGACAAGGCCTGCTTCAGGACGAAACCATACCCCCATTAACAAAGCCTGATATAATCACTGCAGTCGCGAGTGAAGAAAGGGCCCAGGTGCTTGCCACTCACTTTGCAAGCAAGACGAGTGTCCCTGACCTCGACCTAATGCCCCCATCCGTCCCTCTACTGCAGCCACACTGGCAACAATCAGCATTAAAGTTGACGAAGTTAACAAAATCCTTCAGCATTTAGACACGAATAAAGCTACGAGTGGGGACCAGATTAATCCCCGTCTGCTCAAAGGTTGTGCAGAGCCCCGTGTAACGGCGATCTATAAAAACAATCTGCAGCGACGGATCCTAACAATTTTAGGCCCATATCTTTGCTACTTGTTGTTAGCAA
>NC_061846.1:1402224-1407224 GCF_019202785.1 Penaeus chinensis
TGTCGAGATTAATGATATAAAACAAAATGATAATAATAATAACCATTATCGTTATTATAATAATCATTACTGCCATTCCTGATATTATACGTATTATTATTCTTGTTGTTGTTATAGTCATTATCATTATTATTTTCATCATTATTATTATCATTATTATCAATAATTATTATCATTTTTATCATTAACATCATCATTATTGTTATCATTTTTATTATCATTATTGTTTTTATTATTATTTCTATTATCCTTATTGTTGTTGTTATATTATTGTTATGCTTATCATTATTATTACTACTATTACTCTTATTATCCTCATCATATTGTTGTTATTATTTTTGTTATTATTATTTTTATAATAATAATAATAATAATAATTATTATTATTATCATTATTATTATTATTATTATCATTATTATTATTATTATTATCATTATTATTATTATTATTATCATTATTATTATTATTATTATCATTATTATTATTATTATTATCATCATTATTATTATTATTATCATCATTGTTATTATCTGAAATATATTATTTGAAATATAGTAACAGACCAAAATTTACAGACCAACATATAATATATATATATATATATATATATATATATGTATATATGCATATATATATATATATATATATATATATATATATATATATATATATGTGTGTGTGTGTGTGTGTGTGTGTGTGTGTGTGTCTATCGTTTTAAACCCTTCACTAAAAATATTCACACGAAATGTTCCGGGACACCTGTTCTAGACATGTATGACATAGGATAAAGAAATGCGCTGCAGAGTTCATACTCGGTGTATATTATAGAAAAAGATAAATGTCGTAACGTGATAAATCATGAAAAAATGCTTAAAAACAGGACGAAATCGCTACGAAAAAACAGGGCTTGAAACATGTGAAACTAAAATATAACACCTATTCTCGGTCAGTGAGAACGATTTTTCAACTACCTTTTACGAATGACGTCACGGATATGACTGTATTCAAATTCTGTTGTTTTTTCTGCACTTTTTCATTGGATATCATCCTACGTTGTGGCTTTTTGACGTAAATATTTATCTTGTTATCTTAAAAGACGGTTCGCCTCCTTGAGCTTCTACACGTATGTACGAATGCAAGATCTTTTGGTAGAATGTTTTGGCTTTCATATCATAAGGAAATTTATCAAAAGCAAAAAGATGAGGCAATGTATATATCTATTTGTAAATAATTTTCCATGTTCGTTTTATTTCTAAATGGGAATGTTTAATTCCCACGAAACGAATCCAAGAATCCAAATTAAATGAATTTCCTTAGTGAACTAAAGTGACTTGAGTTGTCGCATGCAAAACAAATCATACATTGCTAATTATCAGAAATTCGTACACAATTATAGAATGTTACAACATGAGTAATAGAAAACTTCCAAAAAAATCTCTTATTATCTGACCCTGAACGAAACCTAAGGCCAAAAAAATCTAACTCTTATTATCTGACCCTGAACGAAACTTAAGGATAAGTCCGATATGCGAAGCTGAGCTTCGCCCGGGATATGCCCATGAGGGGAGCCCGGCCTGTGTCGATTAATGTCAACTTGCTGACGTGTGTCAGCTGGTGTCTTAGTCCTTGCCCGCCGTGGTGCCCAGCCACAGCAGTAACCTTCAGGCGTCAATTGCAACTTCTCGCGCCTGGGCGGGGCACGAACCGCCGACCCCTCGGATGAGAGGCCGATCTAATCAGTAATCTCATACAAAATCAAACCTCCTGTTATAATATACAAGTCTACTGATGACATAATGTTTAATTATTTCATGTATATATATTTTTGTCGAAAAGGCATATTAAATTAATAGTTACATTTCATATATTTAAGGATCTAACTTTACAAACCAAGGGGTCAATGTATGTAATCTTAGAGCTTTTTTATTTTGATTTTCATATATTTATTGACTTTTTTTGAACATTTATAGTGCAACCTGATGGATATTACGATGAAATTAAATATCAGCTTGTAGTTTATATTACTTATTCTCTATAACTAATCAGGGCATACTTTTTCTTAAACACACACACACACACACACACACACACACACACACACACACACACACACACACACATATATATATATATATATATATATATATATATATATATTTATATATATAATATACATACGTGTATGCATATGCGTGTGCATATATATATATATATATATATATATATATATATATATATATATATATATATATATGTATATATATATATATATACACACACACATACAACTGTCTGTCTGTCTATCCGTTTCTCTGTCTATCTGTCTGTCTGTCTCTCTCTCTCTCTCATTTACATGTGCAAATATCAGGTACAACTAAGGAGAGAATTTATGAAATTAATCCATTCCTGATACAGTTACGCAGTTGATCTGTGTTGGAATTTTAAGTGACTCATGATATCGTAGTGAAAAAAATATAAGAAAGCACTTTTAAATTCTAAAAAAAAAAAAAAAAAACGCACAGGATAAGTATTAGGAATATGTCATTTATCATATTTATATACAGGGTTATAAGATGATCATCTAAATATTTCAAGGTAAATTAATGTTATAACTGACACTAGAGGCACGTATTTTGTCCATTATATCGTCCTTTTCCTTGGCAATATAAACGATAATACTAGTAATATTAGTAGTAATATTATCATTACTATTACCATTTTTATTATCATTTATCATTATTATTATTATTATTATTATTATTATTATTATTATTATTATTATTATTATTATTAGTAGTAGTAGTAGTAGTAGTAGTAGTAGTAGTAGTAGTAGTAGTAGTAGTAGTAGTAGTAGTAGTACTTTCATTATTATCCTCCTCATCATCATAGTAATGATAATAATATTAATAATAATTGATAATAATAGTCATTTTCATTATCCTTATTATTGATATTATTAAAATTTGTATTATTGTTATTACTATTGTTTTTACTGTTATTATTATTATTATCATTATCCTTAATATTATCATTATCGTTAACGTTAATATTATTATTATCATTATCGTTATAATTATTATTCTCATTATCGTTATTATCATTATCGTTATTATCACTATTATCATTATTATTGCTAATATTACTATTATAACCATTGTCATTATTACTGTGTTATTTTAATAAGATTTATGAGACACAAGAACTCAGTCACACAAGGGTTAAGAAAAGCTATTGTTACCCCTACAATTTCAGAATTTTTCTTTATCCATTTTCTGCCATGATGAAATGGCTGACTGATCCGTTTATGTCTCTGATTAAGTATTTTTTAAAATTAATTCATTTACACTATCACAAAAAGAAAAAAAAAAAAAAAATAGAAAGAGAAAAGGAAAAAAAAGAAAGAAAGAGTCTTACCTATTAAAATTTTAAATACTGTATTATGGGCCAAAGGAGGAAGTATGTGCTTACGTGTGTGTGTGTATGTGTATATATGTGTGTGTGTGTGTGTGTGTGTGTGTTTTATAAGAAAAACAAAACAAAACAAAAAACAACAACTAGGTTTTGAAAATCTCTTATAATCCAGTGCAGTCAGATTCGCGACGTCATCGGATATCCCTGACTGTGTGTCGGCGATTCTGCAGACTGCGAAATTCAGAGCACATTCCCTCTAGAGTATAAAAATATTCGTAGTACACTTTTCTTACATTATCTTTAGTTTAGAAGAGAGACACAAGTTATATATATATATATATATATATATATATATATATATATATATATATATATATATATATATATATATATAACACACACACACACACACACACACACACACACACACACATATATATATATATATATATATATATATATATATATATATATATATATATATATAATTTTTTTCTTTTATCTTTTTTTACTTTTGCTTGCTGGCTTACAATCACACACACACATATTGTAATCCTACTAACAGCCTATTTCAACAAGTGTCGGAAACTTTTTCTGACAAACATTTTAAGAATTGAAAACAAAACTTAGGGTTCAAGATAAGTAACATAAACACTCGTATTACTAAATGGATGGGAACTAATACTTAATTCCGTACGTGATTCAGACAGAAAAGGTATAGAACAGCAAAGAGAGTTTTATAAAATTATGAAAGTTATAAATGTACAAATGTATAAACAAGTTGTCTCTCGTACCGTGAGCAAAGTGTGACGGTTAAACATGTTATATATAAGTAATCAGTTATGCTCGTTTTTTATATTTCTTATTTATCAAAGATTCATTTATAAACGGTACATCTGTTAATTAATTTTCTATGTCTATATATCCTAGATAATTGTATTTTGAATGGTATTGTTCATCTTGTCATTAATTAGGAGAATTCTCATTTTTTCGCACACATCATATATTCAAATTTGTATATATCGATTTCTTTGTCTGTATATATACTTTAGCTAAATATATTGTAATGAGCACAAGGGATGTGAAGTTAGAATGACCCAAAAATTCGTCTTGAAACCACCCTGTATATACCTCACTTGGTCTTTATGCATATGCATTACTCATATATACCTCAGTTTGTTTTGTCTGTAGCTATGTAAGATAGAAGTACTTAATTATTTTATAGAAAGATGACACTTTATTTTAATAGTTTTATATAAAGTTTATATATTTCTATATTATCTTTTTTATTAAGATTAGGAAATTGTAAAGTATAATAGTCTACCCTACAAAGTACTGTTTTTTTTTGTTACCCCACCATACATTCTCTTTATTTAAAGGGTACACTGTTATATGTCAATAGTACCGTTAAATTAAGGTTGTATAATTGATATTTTGATGAAGAAAACAATGTGTACTATCTTTGTTATTGAATAAATTCATTTAAGTTCTAAAAATTATGCATGTATAGGTTAAGAAGAACCATATGTTTGTACTATATGTGATCTGAGTAGACTTTAAATTTTGAAATATATACAGTACTAAAGCC
>NC_061846.1:1414724-1427224 GCF_019202785.1 Penaeus chinensis
GGGGAAGGATGAAGGATGATGGGAGAGAGAAGTTGAAAAACGAAGAATAAGAGTCTAAGAAAGAGAAGAAATAAATAAGGAGAAGATAAATAAATGAGAAGAAGGAAAGCAAAAAAAAAAAAAAAAAAAAAAAAAAAAATATAAAATAAAAAGAAAAGAAAGACAGACGATGATAACGAGGGATAAAGGAAGAGGAAGGAAGAGACAGATAGGAAGAAGGATGAGGGATGATGGGGTTGGAGGTGGGGGGGGGGGGCAGGGCAGGAGGAGAGGGGGAGGGAGGGAGGCCAGGAGGAGAGGGGGAGGGCGGGAGGGAGGCCAGGAGGAGAGGGGGAGGGCGGGAGGGAGGGCAGGAGGAGAGGGGGAGGGAGGGAGGGAGGGCAGGAGAGGGGGAGGGAGGGAGGGAGGGAGGAGAGGGGGAGGGAGGGAGGGAAGGAGGAGAGGGGGAGGGAGGGAAGGAGGAGAGGGACAGGAGCATTAAGAACTTCCCTGAAACGCTGCGTGTCGGTCAACCATAATTTACGTTAGCTTATCAGGCTGATCTTTAGAAAAATAAATAATATTTTTGTAGAGCAGTTTTCACATCCTGATTTATCTCGCTGTCGTTAATCCCTGTTGCTTTATCCCTTTATTTATTCCTGTTTGCGAAGGAGGAGGAGGAGGAGGAGGAGGAGGAGGAGGAGGAGGAGGAGGAGGAGGAGGAGGAGGAGGAGGAGGAGGAGGAGGAGGAGGAGGAGGAGGAGGAGGAGGAGGCATAAGTTAGTTTGTCTTTCTTTTACAAGGTTATAACATATTTTCATCGTAGGGTAAAGGAGAATAATAATGATAATAGTAATAAGGAGGAAGGGGAGGTGGAAAGGGAGGAAGAGGAAGAGGAGGAAGAGAAGGAGGAGGTGGAGGACAAGAAGACGAAGAAGGGGAATGAAAATAAATGAAAGAACGAATGTAACAACAGTACTTATTCGTCTATGTCATTCCCATCTATTTTTTCACTATTCACGTGTATTACATCCTTATTTTTTGTATTATCTTATTGTATTATCTTATTGTATTATCTTATTTGTGTAACTCATCAAAGATTCGCCCAGAGAGACTTGTATTTGACGGTACCCTGCATACACTGTTCAGATTGACACGTCTCTATCTAGCCATCCATCTAACTATCTATGTAACTATCTATATCTATATCTATTTCTCTCTCTCTCTCTCTCTCTCTCTTTCTCTCTCTCTCTCTCTCTCTCTCTCTCTCTCTCTCTCTCTCTCTCTCTCTCTCTCTCTCTCTCTCTCTCTCTCTCTTTCTCTCTTTCTCTCTTTCTCTCTTTCTCTCTTTCTCTCTTTCTCTCTTTCTCTCTTTCTCTCTCTCATAGATACGGATGTTGTTGAAATTACAAAATATCTTACAATTTCTCACTTAGCATCACAAGGCAGGTCTGGCCAGTCAGATAACCACGATCGACTGGTAATGATCTATCGAAAATGAAATGAAAGTGAAATGAAATGTCAGTCAGTCAGTGAGTCATTTGGTCTGTCTGTCTGTTTATCAGTAATAATTGAGTTGGTCAGTCAGTCAGTCAGACAGCCAATCAGTTAGTCAGTGAGTCGGTCAGTCAATCAATCATTCAGTTAGTCATCAGTTATTCAGTGAGTCAGTTAGTGAGTCAGTCAGTCGGCCAGTTATTCAGTCAGTTCGTCAATTCGGCAGAGAGTGAGTGACTGATTCAATCAGTTACTCAGTTAGTCAGCTTGTGAGTAAGTGAATGAGTCAGTTAGTTGATCTGTCAGTTAGTGAATGTGTCATGCGGACATTGCATTGCTGAGATCGTGTTTACGGTGAAAGTGAATCGTATTTCATTTAATGGTTAGTGGAAGATGAAAGTGTGGAGGGAGAAGAAGAAGGAGGAGAAGGAGGTGGAGGAGGAGGAGGAGGTGGAGTAGGAGGAGGATAAGGAGAAGGAGGATAAGGAGGGAGAGGAGGAGGTGGAGGAGGAGGATAAGGATGAGGAGGATAAGGAGGAGGAGGAGGTGGAGGAGGAGGATAAGGAGGATGAGGAGGAAGAAAAGAAGAAAAAGAAGAGAAAGATGGATACGAAGAAGATGAAGAAGAAAAAGAAAAAGCAGAAACAAGAGAAGAAGAACAAGAAGAAAAAAGAACACACACACACACACACACACACACGCACGCACGCACATTTCTATATCTATATCTGTCTATCTATCTATCTATCTATCTATGAGTGTGTGTCAATGTACAGATAGATAGATAAATAGAAAGAGTGAGAGAGAACCTTCCCATCTCTCCTCCAACCCCCCTCACTCCCTACCCCCATACCCTCCCATACCTCCCCATAGCCTAATTCCTTACCTCCTTACCCCCACTCCCAACCCCATGCCCTTCCATACCTCCCCGTACCTCCCCATATCCCCCCCACCCCCTACCTCTTCCCTCATATCCCCCCACCCACCACCTCTTCCCCTATATCCCCCCACCCCCTACCTCATCCCCCTATATCCCCCACCCCCTACCTCTTCCCCCATATCTTCCCCATAACCCCCCCCCCCCGCCCTCATAACCTGTCTACACCCGGTTTTCGTCAAAAAAAGCAGAGATAATGAGCGGAAGTGAACAATTATGAACAACTCCCCCCCTACCCTACCCCCACCCCCACCCCTCCCCGACCCCCATCCGGATGTGTTCAGCGCCGTAATTCACGGGGAAGTGACGTCCCGACGCCCGAAATATTAACAAAGGAGTCGCAATTAAAGACCTTTTTTTTTTTTTTTTTTTTTTGAGGAAGAGTGGGGGGTGAGGGGTCGGGGGAGGGTGGGTGGGGGAGGGAGGAAGGGACGGAGGGAAGGGAAGGTGGGGGAGGGAGAGTGGTGGAAAAGGGGGGGGGGGAGTGGGGAAGTGGGAGGGTCTACTGTGTCAGCACTATAGATAAAGGGGAAGAAGAAGGAGGAGGAAGAGAGGGAGGAGAAGGAAGAAGGAAGAAGAAGAAGAAAAAGAAGAAGAAGAAGAAGAAGAAGAAGAAGAAGAAGAAGGAGAAGAAGAAGAGAGAAGAAGAGGAGGAAGAAGAAGAGGAGAAGGAAGAGGAGTTTGAAGGAGAAGAAGAAGAAGAGGAGGAGTAGGAAGAAAAAGAAGAAGAAGAAGAGGAGGAGGAGGAGGAGGAAGAAGATGATGAGGAGGAGGAGGAAGAGGAGAATGAGGAGGAGGACGAGAAGGAGGAGGAAGAGGAGGAAGAGGAAGAATAAGATGAGGAGGAGGAGGGGGAGGAGGAGGAGGAGGAGAAGGAGGAGGAGAAGAAGGAAGAGGAGGAGGAGGAGGAGGAGGAGGAGGAGGAGGAGGAGAAGGAGAAGGAGGAGGAGGAAGAGGAAACAAAGAAGAAGAGGAGTAGTAAGAAGAAGAAGAGGAAGAAGAGGAGGAGGACGAGAAGGAGAAGGAGGAGGAGGAAGAGGAAAAAAAGAAAAAGAGGAAGAGGAGGAGGACGAGAAGGAGAAGGAGGAGGAGGAGGAGGAGGAGGAGAACAAGACGAAGGAGAAAATGAATATGATAGTAATTATTTGATAATGACAGACTTGGATGTGATGATAATCCTTTGATAATGACAGATTGGTGGTGATAATTGCTTTGAATCGCTGGTGATGATCAGATGATAGTCTGATATTGTGGTGATGATAATTATAATCATTTAGCGATAGTTTGGTGATGACTGGAGAAGGTAATTACATGTTAATTGATAAGTTGAATATCACAATTATCTGAGATGCAATGATGTTATTAGGATAACATGTAAGAAGATAGACAGGCAGATAAATAGAATGATAGATAGATAGGAAGAGAGAGAGAGAGAGAGAGAGAGAGAGAGAGAGAGAGAGAGAGAGAGAGAGAGAGAAATAAACAGATTTAGAAGACATGGATAAGTAAATGGATAAATGAGAGATATAGATAAACAGACAAACAAAGATAAGTAGAAGATATATAGATAAACAGACAAACAAAGATAAGTGAAACGTTTAAAAGATTCATAAATAGACAAGAAAATGTAAAAAAAAAAAAAAAAAAAAAAAATTGTCTACGTTTGAAATCATAAAGAAATCATTATTTTTGTCTTCTTCTTCTTCTTCCTCTGCTTCGTCTTCTTCTTCTTCTTATCATTATTATTATTATCATTATCATCATTATTTTTAAGACATAACTAAAATCCTTTTAATATATTATTTTCTCTATTCTTTCATTCTTTATTTTCTATTCTTTCATTATCTCAATTTTATTTATTCTTAACCACATTCTTCTTTTCCATTTCGTCTTCCGATTTTCCTTTTCATTTCGTCTTCCCATTTTCTTTTCCATTTCGTCTTCCCATTTTCATTTTCATTTCGTCTTCCCATTTTCATTTTCATTTCGTATTCCCGTTTTCTTTTCCATTTCGTCTTCCCATTTTCCTTTTCATTTCGTCTTCCCATTTTCATTTTCATTTCGTATTCCCGTTTTCTTTTCCATTTCGTCTTCCCAATTTCTTTTCCATTTCGTCTTCCCATTTTCATTTTCATTTCGTCTTCCCGTTTTCTTTTCCATTTCGTCTTCCCATTTTCCTTTTCATTTCGTCTTCCCGTTTTCTTTTCCATTTCGTCTTCCCAATTTCTTTTCCATTTCGTCTTCCCAATTTCTTTTTCATTTCGTCTTCCCAATTTCTTTTTCATTTCGTCTTCCCAATTTCTTTTCCATTTCGTCTTCCCATTTTCATTTTCATTTCGTCTTCCCATTTTCTTTTCCATTTCGTCTTCCCAATTTCTTTTCCATTTCGTCTTCCCGTTTTCTTTTCCATTTCGTCTTCCCATTTTCCTTTTCATTTCGTATTCCCGTTTTCTTTTCCATTTCGTCTTCCCATTTTCTTTTCCATTTCGTCTTCCCGTTTTCTTTTCCATTTCGTCTTCCCATTTTCATTTTCATTTCGTCTTCCCATTTTCTTTTCCATTTCGTCTTCCCATTTTCTTTTCCATTTCGTCTTCCCGTTTTCTTTTCCATTTCGTCTTCCCATTTTCCTTTTCATTTCGTCTTCCCATTTTATTTTCCGTTTCGTCTTCCCATTTTCTTTTCCATTTCGTCTTCCCGTTTTCTTTTCCATTTCGTCTTCCCAATTTCTTTTTCATTTCGTCTTCCCATTTTCTTTTCCATTTCGTCTTCCCATTTTCTTTTCCATTTCGTCTTCCCATTTTCTTTTTCAATTCGTCTTCCCATTTTCTTTTCCGTTTCGTCTTCCCATTTTTTTATTTTCCATTTCGTCTTCCCGTTTTCTTTTCCATTTCGTCTTCCTATTTTTTTCTTTTCCATTTCGTCTTCCCGTTTTCTTTTCCATTTCGTCTTCCCATTTTCTTTTCCATTTCGTCTTCCCATTTTCTTTTCCGTTTCGTCTTCCCGTTTTCTTTTCCATTTCGTCTTCCCATTTTTTTCCATTTCGTCTTCCCATTTTCTTTTCCATTTCGTCTTCCCATTTTCTTTTCCGTTTCGTCTTCCCGTTTTCTTTTCCATTTCTTCTTCCCATTTTTTTCCATTTTTTCTTCCCATTTTCTTTTCCGTTTCGTCTTCCCGTTTTCTTTTCCATTTCGTCTTCCCATTTTTTTCCATTTCGTCTTCCCATTTTCCTTTTCATTTCGTCTTCCCATTTTCTTTTTCATTGCGTCTTCCCATTTGCTTTTCCATTTCGTCTTCCCATTTTCTTTTTCATTTCGTCTTCCCGTTTTCTTTTCCATTTCGTCTTCCCATTTTCCTTTTCATTTCGTCTTCCCATTTTCATTTTCATTTCGTCTTCCCATTTTCCTTTTCATTTCGTCTTCCCATTTTCTTTTCCATTTCGTCTTCCCATTTTCCTTTCCATTTCGTCTTCCCATTTTCTTTTTCATTTCGTCTTCCCATTTTCTTTTTCATATCGTCTTCCCATTTTCCTTTTCATTTCGTCTTCCCATTTTCTTTTTCATTTCGTCTTCCCATTTTCTTTTCATTTCGTCTTCCCATTTTCCTTTTCATTTCGTCTTCCCATTTTCCTTTTCATTTCGTCTTCCCATTTTCTTTTCCATTTCGTCTTCCCATTTTCTTTTCCATTTCGTCTTCCCATTTTCTTTTCCATTTCGTCTTCCCATTTTCTTTTCCATTTCGTCTTCCCATTTTCTTTTTCATTTCGTCTTCCCATTTTCTTTTTCATTTCGTCTTCCCATTTTCCTTTTCATTTCGTCTTCCCATTTTCCTTTTCATTTCGTCTTCCCATTTTCTTTTCATTTCGTCTTCCCATTTTCCTTCTCCATTTCTTTTTCATTTCGCTTCCCATTTTCTTTTCCATTCGTCTTCCCATTTTCTTTTCATTTCGTCTTCTCATTTTCTTTTCCATTTCGTCTTCCCATTTCTTTTCCATTTCGTCTTCCCATTTCTTTTCATTTCGTCTTCCCATTTTCATTTTCATTTCGTCTTCCCGTTTTCTTTTCCATTTCGTCTTCCCATTTTCTTTTTCATTTCGTCTTCCCGTTTTCTTTTCATTTCGTCTTCCCATTTTCTTTTCATTTCGTCTTCCCATTTTCCTTTTCATTTCGTCTTCCCATTTTCCTTTTCATTTCGTCTTCCCATTTTCTTTTCATTTCGTCTTCCCATTTTCTTTTCATTTCGTCTTCCCATTTTCTTTTCATTTCGTCTTCCCATTTTCTTTTCATTTCGTCTTCCCATTTTCTTTTCCATTTCGTCTTCCCATTTTCTTTTCATTTCGTCTTCCCATTTTCTTTTCCATTTCGTCTTCCCATTTTCTTTTCATTTCGTCTTACCATTTTCATTTTCAATTAGTCTTCCCGTTTTCTTTTCATTTCGTCTTCCCATTTTCTTTTCATTTCGTCTTCCCATTTTCTTTTCATTTCGTCTTCCCCTTTTCTTTTCATTTCGTCTTCCCATTTTCTTTTCATTTCGTCTTCCCATTTTCTTTTCATTTCGTCTTCCCCATTTCTTTTCCATTTCGTCTTCCCATTTTCTTTTTCATTTCGTCTTCCCGTTTTCTTTTCCATTTCGTCTTCCCATTTTCCTTTTCATTTCGTCTTCCCTTTTCCTTTTCATTTCGTCTCTTTTCGTCTTCCCATTTTCTTTTCATTTCGTCTTCCATTTTCCTTTTCATTTCGTCTTCCCATTTTCTTTTTCATTTCGTCTCTCCGTTTTCTTTTCATTTCGTCTTCTCCCATTTTCTTTTCATTTCGTCTTCCCATTTTCCTTTTTCATTTCGTCTTCCCATTTTCGTTTTCATTTCGTCTTCCATCTTTTCATTTCGTACTTTCCCTCATCAATTAGTCTTCCACTTTTTCATTTCATTTCGGTCTTCCCGTTTTCTTTTCCTTTCGTCTTCCCGTTTCTTTTTCATTTCGTTTCCCATTTTCTATTTCCATTTCGTCTTCCCATTTTCCTTTTCCATTTCGTCTTCCCATTTTTCCTTTTCATTTCGTCTTCCGTCTCCATTCGTCTCCAATTTCTTTTTCCATTTTCGTCTTCCCATTTTCTTTTTCCATTACGTCTTCCCGTTTTTCCTTTTCCATTTCGTCTTCCCATTTTCTTTTCATTTCGTCTTCCCATTTTCCTTTTCATTTCGTCTTCCCATTTTCCTTTTCATTTCGTCTTCCCATTTTCCTTTTCATTTCGTCTTCCCATTTTCCTTTTCATTTCGTCTTCCCATTTTCTTTTCCATTTCGTCTTCCCATTTTCTTTTCCATTTCGTCTTCCCATTTTCTTTTCCATTTCGTCTTCCCATTTTCTTTTCCATTTCGTCTTCCCATTTTCCTTTTCATTTCGTCTTCCCATTTTCCTTTTCATTTCGTCTTCCCATTTTCTTTTCCATTTCGTCTTCCCATTTTCCTTTTCATTTCGTCTTCCCATTTTCTTTTCATTTCGTCTTCCCATTTTCTTTTCCATTTCGTCTTCCCGTTTTCTTTTCCATTTCGTCTTCCCATTTTCTTTTCCATTTCGTCTTCCCATTTTCTTTTCATTTCGTCTTCCCATTTTCTTTTCCATTTCGTCTTCCCATTTTCTTTTCCATTTCGTCTTCCCATTTTCATTTTCATTTCGTCTTCCCGTTTTCTTTTCCATTTCGTCTTCCCATTTTCCTTTTCATATCGTCTTCCCCGTTTTCTTTTCCATTTCGTCTTCCCAATTTCTTTTTCCATTTTCGTCTTCCCAATTTCTTTTTCATTTCGTCTTCCCAATTTCTTTTTCATTTCGTCTCCCAATTTCTTTTCCATTTCGTCTTCCCATTTTCATTTTCATTTCGTCTTCCCAATTTCTTTTCCATTTCGTCTTCCCAATTTCTTTTCCATTTCGTCTTCCCAATTTATTTTCCATTTCGTCTTCCCATTTCTTTTCATTTCGTCTTCCCAATTTCTTTTCCATTTCGTCTTCCCATTTCTTTTTCCATTTCGAGTCTTCGCCATTTTCTTTTCCATTCGTCTTCCATTTTCTTTTCCATTTCGTCTTGCCCAAATTTCTTTCCATTTCGTCTTCCATTTTCTTTTTCATTCGTCTTCCCGTTTTCTTTCCATTTCGTCTTCCTATTTTTTTCTTTCATTCGTCTTCTCATTTTCTTTTTCATTTCGCATGTCCCATTGTCTTTTCCCATTTCAGTCTTCCCATTTTCTTTCCATTTCGGTCTTCATCATTTTCTTTCCATTCGTCTTCCCATTTTCTTTTCCATTTCGTCTTCCCATTTTCTTTTTCATTTCGTCTTCCCATTTTCTTTTCCATTTCGTCTTCCCATTTTCTTTTCATTTCGTCTTCCCGTTTTCTTTTTCATTTCGTCTTCCCATTTTCTTTTCATTTCGTCTTCCCATTTTCCTTTTCATTTCGTCTTCCCATTTTCCTTTTCATTTCGTCTTCCCATTTTCCTTTTCATTTCGTCTTCCCATTTTCCTTTTCATTTCGTCTTCCCGTTTTCTTTTTCATTTCGTCTTCCCATTTTCTTTTCCATTTCGTCTTCCCATTTTCCTTTTCATTTCGTCTTCCCATTTTCTTTTCCATTTCGTCTTCCCATTTTCCTTTTCATTTCGTCTTCCCATTTTCTTTTTCATTTCGTCTTCCCATTTTCTTTTTCATTTCGTCTTCCCATTTTCTTTTTCATTTCGTCTTCCCGTTTTCTTTTCATTTCGTCTTCCCATTTTCTTTTTCATTTCGTCTTCCCGTTTTCTTTTTCATTTCGTCTTCCCGTTTTCTTTTCATTTCGTCTTCCCATTTTCCTTTTCATTTCGTCTTCCCATTTTCTTTTCCATTTCGTCTTCCCATTTTCTTTTCCATTTCGTCTTCCCATTTTCCTTTTCATTTCGTCTTCCCATTTTCTTTTCCATTTCGTCTTCCCATTTTCTTTTTCATTTCGTCTTCCCATTTTCTTTTCCATTTCGTCTTCCCGTTTTCTTTCCATTTCGTCTTCCCATTTTCTTTTTCATTTCGTCGTCCCATTTTCTTTTCCATTTCGTCTTCCCATTTTCTTTTCCATTTCGTCTTCCCATTTTCATTTTCATTTCGTCTTCCCGTTTTCTTTTCCATTTCGTCTTCCCATTTTCTTTTCCATTTCGTCTTCCCATTTTCTTTTTCATTTCGTCTTCCCATTTTTTTATTTTCCATTTCGTCTTCCCATTTTCTTTTCCATTTCGTCTTCCCATTTTCTTTTCCATTTCGTCTTCCCATTTTCTTTTTCATTTCGTCTTCCCATTTTCTTTTCCATTTCGTCTTCCCATTTTCTTTTTTATTTCGTCTTCCAATTTTCTTTTTCATTTCGTCTTCCCGTTTTCTTTTTCATTTCGTCGTTCCATTTTCTTTTCCATTTCGTCTTCCCATTTTCTTTTCCATTTCGTCTTCCCATTTTCTTTTCCATTTCGTCTTCCCATTTTCCTTTCCATTTCGTCTTCCCATTTTCTTTTCCATTTCGTCTTCCCGTTTTCTTTTCCATTTCGTCTTCCCATTTTCTTTTCCATTTCGTCTTACCATTTTCTTTTCCATTTCGTCTTCCCATTTTTTTATTTTCCATTTCGTCTTCCCATTTTCTTTTCCATTTCGTCTTCCCATTTTCTTTTCCATTTCGTCTTCCCATTTTCTTTTCCATTTCGTCTTCCCGTTTTCTTTTCCATTTCGTCTTCCCATTTTCTTTTTCATTTCGTCTTCCCATTTTCTTTTTTATTTCGTCTTCCAATTTTCTTTTTCATTTCGTCTTCCCATTTTCTTTTTCATTTCGTCGTTCCATTTTCTTTTCCATTTCGTCTTCCCATTTTCTTTTTCATATCATCTTCCCATTTTCTTTTTCATTTCATCTTCCCATTTTCTTTTTCATTTCATCTTCCCATTTTCTTTTTCATATCATCTTCCCATTTTCTTTTTCATTTCATCTTCCCATTTTCTTTTTCATATCATCTTCCCATTTTCTTTTTCATTTCATCTTCCCATTTTCTTTTTCATTTCATCTTCCCATTTTCTTTTTCATTTCATCTTCCCAGTTTCTTTTTCATTTCATCTTCCCATCTTCGCCCTTTTTACATTATATTTTCCCATTTTCTTTGTATATTTTCGTCTTATTCATATCCACTTTCCTTTCTTTTCATTTTTCTCCGTTATTTTTATACATTTTCCCCCTCTATTCGCTCTAGTTTTTTTTTATTATCCAAATATCTCATCTTCCTCTACTGTTTATCGGCCCTACATCTTCCCCTTTGTTTTATCGACTCCTATTTCGTTTTCTATCATTTATCTCTCTTCGCAGGAATTGAGTTAGAGTGAGGGGAGCGACGAAGGGAGAAAGGGGAACCAAAACAAAATAAGAATAGATAGAATAGATGGAGGATTTGGAAGGAAAGTAAGCGAGAGGGATAAGAGAGGAAATAGAGAGAAGAGAGAGAGAGAGGAAAAAAAAACGAAAAGAATGAAAGAGAAGAGGAAAAATGAGATACGGATGAGAAGAGAAGATAGGAAGGAAAAGGGGGGTAGGGGGGAAAAGACAGGGAAGAGGAAGGAGGAGGAGGAAGGGATAAGAGGGGAGATAAAGAAGGGAGGGGAGGAAAGAGAAAGATAATGGAAGGAGAGGAGAGAGAGAGAAGGGAAGGAAAGAGAGAAAGATAATGGAAGGAGAAGAGAGAGAGAGAAGGGAAGGAGAGGGGAGAGAGAGAAGGGAAGGAGAGGAGAGAGAGAGAAGGGAAGGAGAAGAGAGAGAGAAAAAAAAAGGGAAGACAGGAGAGAGAAAGGGGAAGAGAGGGGAGATGAGAAGGGGAGCTCAGAGATAGAAGGGGAGACGAGAAAAGAGGGGATGTTGGGGGGGTGGGGGAGGGGAGGGGAGAGCAGGAAGGGAAAGAGCCTGTACAAATATTTTGATAATCGGCGCTAAATAATTCATGGAATACTATATTTCGAAAGAGGACAAGAAAAGGCCTTTGTGTTCGTGCTTTGCTGACGCGATCCCGGCCGACGTCCCTCCGCTGCTCTGCCGTCGCGCTCGTGTTGTCATTGCTGTTTTGTTGGTGCTGTTTTTACCATTGCTGCTGTTGCAACTGTTGTTGTTACTATTGTTGTTGTTGTTGTTGTTGTTACCATTACTGTTGTTAGTGTGATTACCATTATTGTTGTGCCAGTTATTATTATTATTATTATTATTATTATTATTATTATTATTATTATTATTATTGTTGCTAGTTATTATTATTATTATTATTATTATTATTAGTAGTAGTAGTAGTAGTAGTAGTAGTAGTAGTAGTAGTAGTAGTAGTAGTAGTAGTATCATTATTATAATTATCATTATTGTAGAGATGTTGGTTTGGTAGCGTGTTACCCAAGTGCAGGGGTCTGGCGTATTTTGGTGATGACTCTCAAGTGATTGAAAAGTGATTCCGTAGTCACAACAAAAAAAAGAACAATAGAATCAAAAAGGCTGACTAAAAAGGCAACATAAAAAGAGCATCCATATTATACATTTATTACGCACACGTTTTTCGAACATAACCAGTATATACGACAATACACCCTACACTTACTTGGTGGAACAGAGGCCGCCACAGCTCGAGAAGCACCAGTCAGCCAGCTAATAACCCGAAGGTCTGTCGCCACACAAGAAACAAACCTCTCCCTCTGACCGACCTAGCTTGACCTTTTATACTGGTGGCTTCCCGAGCTTGGTGATGTTTTATCTCATATACTAAATAGTGTAAGCTGAGTTTGAAGTGAGTTTAAAAATACGTATAGTAAAAAGAATAAGAAAGCTATACAAAATTGGGCACATAAAATAAATAAATGACAGGAAAGTATAAAAAAGTGAAATAAGGGATCCGCGAAAGAAAACGGGAAAACACGAAGAGAAAAGCGAGTCAGAAACAAAGCTAAGGTGAATCAGTCAAAGGCAAAAAGCGCAAGAATAAGACAAGGTAAGTATGGAACATAAGGTAAGTAGTGTTTAAGTAGTGTTACGTGCTGTAGAAATAGTGTAGATGTATATCACGGACCAGTGAGAAAGGTA
>NC_061846.1:1429724-1434724 GCF_019202785.1 Penaeus chinensis
AGAGAGAGAGAGAGAGAGAGAGAGAGAGAGAGGGAGAGAGGGAGAGAGAGAGAGAGAGAGAGAGAGAGAGAGAATAGAGAAGAGAGAGAGAGAGAATAGAGAAGAGAAGAGAAGAGAAGAGAGAGAGAGAGAGAGAGAGAGAGAGAGAGAGAGAGAGAGAGAGAGAGAGAGAGAGAGAGAGAGAGAGAGAGGGAGAGAGGGAGAGAGAGAGAGAGAGAGAGAGAGAGAGAGAGAGAGAGAGAGAGAGAATAATTGAGGATGACAGAAGGTGATTTCCCCCTCAGAGACCGCGAGCATATTCGGTCTTTCCTCTACATACCTTTGCTTTGATCCCCCCCCCCCTTTCCCTCTCTCCTCCCCCCTCTCTCCCTCTCCCCCCACTCTTCTCTTCTCCTCTTTGCTGTTTCTGTTTTTGTTTGTATTTTATTTGTCTGTATTTTGTTATTTTTCTTTCTTTATTTTTCTCTCGCTTTCCGTCTGTCTGCCTGTCTCTCTCTCTCTATTTCTCTCTCGCTCTCTGTCGTCTGTCTCTCTCTCTTTCTATATTTCCCTCTTTCTCTCCCCCTCCCCCCCCCCTCTCTCTCTCTCTCTCTCTCTCTCTCTCTCTCTCTTTTCATCTCTCTCTTATTTTCACTATCCTTTTTTTTCTATTCCTCTCTCCTTCCCTCTCTCCCCCCTCCCATTTTCCCTATATCCCTTCTCCTTTTTTCCTCCATCTTCCCACTCCTTTCCTCTCCCTCCCCACTTCTTCCCCTTCCCCTTCCCATTCCTTTCTTCCCTATTCCCCCCACTCTTCTTTTCCTTCCCTTCTCATTCCTTCCCCCTTCCCTCCCCACTCTTTTGCCCTCCCCTCCCCTTCTCTCCCCTTCCCTTCCCATTCCTTCCTTCCCCTCCCCTCCCCTCCCCTTCTCTCCCGTTCTCTCCCTTTCCCTCCCCATTCCTTCCTTTCCCTCCCCTCCCCTCCCCTTCTCTTCCGTTCCCTCCCCATTCCTTCCTTCCCCTCCCCTCTCCTCCCCTTCTCTCCCCTTCACTCCCCATTCCTTCCTTCCCCTCCCCTCCCCTCCCCTTCTCTCCCGTTCTCTCCCTTTCCCTCCCCATTCCTTCCTTCCCCTCCCCTCCCCTCCCCTTCTCTCCCGTGCTCTCCCTTTCCCTCCCCATTTCTTCCTTCTTCCTTCCTCTCCCCTCCCCTCCCCTTCTCTCCCTTTCCCTCCCCATTCCTTCCTTCCCCTCCCCTCCCCTCCCCTTCTCTCCCCTTCCCTCCCCATTCCTTCCTTCCCCTCCTCTCCCCTCCCCTTCTCTCCCCTCCCCTCCCGCAAGAAAAATGTTAGAACGACCGTTTTTGATCAGACAGTCTCGTTGCCGCATCACTAGTTAGCTTGTGAGGCGACATCTGTTATTTAAGCAAGTCCCCCCTCCAAAAAAAAAAGAAAAAAAAAAAGAAAACGAGAAAGAAAAAGGAGAGGGACTTTGCCTTACATATACACGCACACACAGATACATCGTACACGTACTCACAGACTCGTATGCACACACACGCGCATGCTAACACACACATACACACGCACATACACACACACACACACACAGATACAAACGTTCACACACACACACACACACACACACACACACACACACACACACACACACACACACACATGTACATGCAGACACACATACACAAACGCTTACTCACACACACACACTCACTCACACACACACACACACACAAACACACACACACACACACACACTTACTCCTTCACACACAGAGACAACCCTCTCCCCCCCACACGTACACACACAAACACATACACACACATCCCCCCCTCCCCCCTCCCCCCCTCCCTTCATCCCCCCCCCCGAAGTCAAGTGACGAAAATCTTCACGCATAATTTAAGGTCAAGACAAAATCAGGAGTTTAAAGTCTGGATCCTACTCCTGCTGTCAACCGAGCTCTCGTAAATAGAACCGAGAGTTAGACGGAGCCGGGGAGGGGAAGAGAACGAGAGAGGAGGAGGAGGAGAGAGAGAGAGAGACGGTGAGAGATATGGGAAGAGAGAAAGAGAGAGAGAGAGAGAGAGAGAGAGAGAGAGAGAGAGAGAGAGAGAGAGAGAGAGAGAGAGAGAGAGATGGAGGAGAAAGAGAGAGAGAGAGAGAGAGATGGAGGAGAAAGAGAGAGAGAGAGAGAGAGAGAGAGAGAGAGAGAGAGAGAGAGAGAGAGAGAGAGAGAGAGACAGTGGGGGAGATGGGAATAGAGAGAGAGAGAGAGAGAGAGAGAGAGAGAGAGAGAGAGAGAGAGAGAGAGAGAGAGAGAGAGAGAGAGAGACAGAAAGAGAAAGAGAGAGAGAGAGAGAGAGAGACGGTGGGAGAGATGGAAAGAGAGAAAGAGAGAGAGAAAGAGAGAGAGAGAGACCAAAAAAAAAAGAAGAAAAAAAGAGAACAGGAATGAAGAAGGGACGGAGAAAACCTGCGAAGAGGAAGGAAATAAAAGGAAAAATAGAGTTGACAAGATGAAAACAGAGGAGGAGAGGGGAATAAAGGAACGGGGGAGAAAGAGAGGAGAGGAAAACAAAGGGGAAAGAGAGGGAAGTGCAGAGGAGGACGATGAAGAGGGTAGAGAGAGTAGAGTAATAAGGAGGGAATATACGAAAATATGGTAAGAAAGAGAGAGAGAGAGGAAGTGTGAGAGAGAAGCTTAGGAAAAAAGAGAAAGAAAAAAAAAAGGGAGAGTAGAATAAAGCAGAGGGAAAGAAGAAGGGGAAAAAATACAAAAATAAGGGAAAGTGAGGGGAAAGAAAAGAAATACATACGAAGCGAGGAGAAAGTATGGGAAAAGGGGAGAAGGAGAGGGATATAGAGAGCGAGAGGCAGCGGGGGACGAGGGAGAGAGAGAGAGAGAGAGAGAGAGAGAGAGAGAGAGAGAGAGAGAGAGAGAGAGAGAGAGAGAGAGAGAGAGAGAGAGAGAGAGAGAGAGAGAGAGAGAGAGAGAGAGAGAGAGAGAGAGAGGGAGAGAGGGAGACGTGGGGAAGGAGGAGGAGGAGGAGGAGGAGGAGGGGGAGGGGGAGGAAGGGGGGAGGGGAATGGCGATAAACCAGCGTTCTAACTCTTGTTTATCTCGTGTAGGAATCCCTATTGCCCTTATCGTCCTTTATGGCAGCATTACTCACACTTTAAACACGCTTATTCAAAACTTTAATGTGAAATCGATCCAAAATTGCGCCACTGATAGGGAGCGTGTCCGATTTCCCTCCGTCCGGCGGTCTCCCCCTCTCTCTGGCTATGACTTCGGTTTAATTTCGCGCCGGGGTTTTTTTTTTCTTATCTGATTTCTATTTTTATGTGATTTAGAAAAAAAAATCTTAAGGGCAGTTTATTTTGGAAATTTATTTTGGTTCACGATCCGGATTTTCGAAATGTACTCTGTATTGGGATTTTTTAAAATCTTTACATTTAAATAAAAGGAAAAGAAAATAAACGATAACAACTAAGCAAACTTCTATATATCTAAATACACATATATATATTTTTTATTTTATTTATCTTTATATATATATATATATATATATATATATATATATATATATATATATGACACAAAGACAAACACAGTAACGTGTACACAAAGATGAAAGGAAAACCGCCACAGTAAGAAAATAAAATTGAAATGTAACCTTTCGAACTCTTCACGAGTTCCTCTTCAGACGAATGATAAACCAAAATAAATCCATTTTGGTTTATCATTCGTCTGAAGAGGAACTCGTGAAGAGTTCGAAACGTTACATTTCAATTTTATTTTCTTACTGTGGCGGTTTTCCTTTCATATATATATATTATTTACAAGTACTATATGAGCTGCAATAAAGAAAAAAATACAATACTGTATATCGTAAGCATATGGGATGAAAATGGAAAAAAACTGAATCATGAGAAAAGAGAGAGAGAGAGAGAGAGAGAGAGAGAGAGAGAGAGAGAGAGAGAGAGAGAGAGAGAGAGAGAGAGAGAGAGAGAGAGAGCGAGCAAGCGAGAGAGAGAAAGAGAGAGAGAGAGAGAGAGAGAGAGAGAGAGAGAGAGAGAGAGAGAGAGAGAGAGAGAGAGAGAGAGAGAGAGAGAGAGAGAGAGAGCGAGCGAGCAAGCGAAAGAGAGAAAGAGAGAGAGAAAGAGAGAGAGAGAGAGAGAGAGAGAGAGAGAGAGAGAGAGAGAGAGAGAGAGAGAGAGAGAGAGAGAGAGAGAGAGAGAGAGAGAGAGTAGAAGGATAACGAAAAGAAGCCGCTAGATATTTAATTTGTATCTAAAACGATAGTTATGTAGATAGATAGATGGACAGATAAACAAATAGATAGATAGATAGATAGAGATAGATAGATAGATAAACAGGTATATATATAGATAGAGATATGTAGATAGGGATAGATAGATAGATAGATAGATAGATAGATAGATAGATAGAAAGAGAGAGAGAGAGAGAGAGAGAGAGAGAGAGAGAGAGAGAGAGAGAGAGAGAGAGACCGAGAGAGAGAGAGAGGAAGAGGCAGAGAGAATGTTCGGTATTTGACCACTCGAAACAGACTTTATAGAACATTGAAACAATTGCAAAGCGTGCCTGTCAGTATTACCAACTCTACCGTCAGCGTTACCAACTCTTATTTATTTTCAGCGTACTCTCCCGCTCCCTTTTTTCCTTCCTCCTTGCCCTCCCTTCCCTCCCTTCCCTCACTTCTCTTTTCTTCTCCTCTCATCCCTTCTCTTCCTTCCTCTCTCGCCTTCCGTTTTTCCCTATCTCTCTTTCTCCCTCCCTCCCTCCCTTCCTCCCTCCCTTCCTCCCACCCTCCCTTCCTCCCTATCTCCCCCTCTCTCCCTCCCTCCCTTTCCTCCCCTTCTTCCCACCCTCCCTATTCTTCCCTTCCTTCCCTCCCTCCCTATCCTCCCGTCCTCTCCTCCCTCCCTATCTCCCCCTCCCTCCCGCGGGAGAAATCAACTGGTAACATCTGCTAACTGTGTTT
>NC_061846.1:1466873-1471873 GCF_019202785.1 Penaeus chinensis
TTATTATTAATTTTCAAAGCTGTGTGTCCTTTTGTATGAGTATTTACATAATTGAATTGAAATAAAAGACGCACTCACGTATATACGCTTATGTATACCACGCAATAGTTATATATACACACACTTGCACGCATATAATAAAAAATCGCATTATAAATGGTGCATGTACACATAATTACTTTCCCACAACACACACACATGCAGATCACAGATACACACACATACACTTAAACACACGCACACATACACGCACACTTCTTCAAATGCAAACACAGTCATCAATACTTACACATACACGCATAAACACACACACACATAAACACACACACACACACTCACACACACACAAAACCATCTACACTTACACACACACACACACACACATAAACACACACACACACACACAACTACCTACACTTACACACACACACACAAACACCCCCCCCACCTAAACTCACACACACACACACACACACACACACACACACACATCCACCCCCCACCCCCACCTCCCCACACTCCCCTCCCCCCCTAAAAAAAAGAAATGTAAAAAAAGATCGGTCACCCTTCTGCATAATAACTGGAACAATTTTACAAGCGGCGGTCTACATCCTGTTCACTCTCTTTGACATTATGCACAATTTCCGGCTCGCAGCTGAACAATTGACTAATGGCAGACTACTTTGAACTTTGTATTTTTCGTCCCTTGCGCTGTCTTGTTACGATTTTTTTTTTTTTTTTTTTTTTTTTTTTTTTGGGTAGGAGGGATAATGTAATCTTTTTTTTTTTTTTCTTAATTTGTACCTTGGAATATGGTTGGTTTATTTGAGCATTATTTGTATTATTATTGTCATTGCTATTATTATTATTATTATCATTATTATTGTTATTATTATTATTATCATTATTATCATTATTATTATTATTATTATTATCATTATTATTATTATTATTATTATTATCATTATTATTATTATTACTGTTTTTATTATTATCATTATCATTATTATTATTATTATTATTATTATTATTATTATCATTATTATTATTATTACTGTTATTATTATTATTATCATTATTTTTATTATTATTATTATTATTCTCACTATCATTATTATTATTATTGTTATTATTATTATTATTATTATCATTATTATTATTATTTTTATTATCATTATCATTATTATTGTTATTATTATTATTATTATTATTATTATTATTTCTACTACTGTTGTTGTTGTTATTATCATTTTTGTTATTATCATTATTATTATCATTATTATTGTTATTCTTATTCTTATTATTATTATTATCATCATTATTATTATTTTCATTATTATTATTGTTGTTGTTATTACCTTTATTATTATTATTATATTCATTATTATTATTATTATCATTATTATTATTATTATCATTATTATTATTATTATTATTATTATTAGCATTATCATTGTTATCATCATCATCATCACCATTACTATAATGATTATCATTATAATTATCATTTTCATTGTTATTCTTCTTCATCTTATTATTACTATTATTTATATTGTTGTTATTATCATTATTATTATTATAATTATTATTATTATTATTAAAGTCATCATCATTATTATCACTGTTATCATTCTTCTTCCATTATTATTATTATCATTACTATTAATATTACAATTATTATTCCTATTATTTTTATTATTATTATTATTATCATTATTATTATTATTATTATTATTATTACTATTATTATTATTATTATTATCATTATCATCATCATCATTATTATTATTGTTATTATTATTTTCCTTGTTTTTATTATCATTGTGATTAATAGCATTATCATCATAATGAAGATAATGATAGAAGTCGCTAATATAAATGAATGTAATACAGAAATATAATAATCGTAACAGCAGCAATCGTTAAATAATGATATTCATGATAATGATAATGATCATGAGTAAAATCATTACCTTTGCCATTACCATGATAATGATGATAATAATAGTAGTAATACTAGTAGTAATAGTAAATTATGAAAATCATAATAGTAATACTGATAATAATGATCCCTTCATTATCATAACACTAATAACAAGAACAATTTAATTTGATGAAAAATTTAGATCTTCTTAATTTGTGTTCTAGTTAGACAAGTATCATATATTTCAATATCACTTTTGTTATTTTCTCTGACCTTCAATAATTCCCTGAGCCAAACTTTAGGATAAATCTGATATTGAGATGTTTTCCAGTGGTGATTTGATCAACAAAAATAAACCCTAATTTTAAAAAGTTGTTATTATTATTATTATTGTCATTGTCAATATTATTATCATTGTTGTTATTATTATTATTGTTATTATTATTATCATTATCATTATTATTATTATCATTGTTGTTGTTGTTGTTACTATTATTATTATTGTGATTATTATTATCATTATCATTATCATCATTATCGTTATTATTACTATGATGACTACAATTTTTAAAATGTTCTGTTGACAAGGCATTATCCTTATTCATTTCTTCATTCTCCCTCTCTCTCTCTCTCTTTCTCTCTCTCTCTCTCTCTCTCTCTCTCTCTCTCTCTCCTTCCTCTCTCCTCTCTCTTTCTCTCCCTCTTTCTTTCTCTCCCTTCCTCCCCCCCTCTCAATCTTTCTCTCCCTTCCTCCCTCCCTCTCAATCTTTCTCTCCCTTCCTCCCCCCCTCTCAATCTTTCTCTCCCTTCCTCCCCCCCTCTCAATCTTTCTCTCCCTTCCTCCCCCCCTCTCAATCTTTCTCTCCCTTCCTCCCCCCCTCTCAATCTTTCTCTCCCTTCCTCCCCCCCTCTCAATCTTTCTCTCCCTTCCTCCCCCCCTCTCAATCTTTCTCTCCCTTCCTCCCCCCCTCTCAATCTTTCTCTCCCTTCCTCCCCCCCTCTCAATCTTTCTCTCCCTTCCTCCCCCCCTCTCAATCTTTCTCTCCCTTCCTCCCCCCCTCTCAATCTTTCTCTCCCTTCCTCCCCCCCTCTCAATCTTTCTCTCCCTTCCTCCCCCCCTCTCAATCTTTCTCTCCCTTCCTCCCCCCCTCTCAATCTTTCTCTCCCTTCCTCCCCCCCTCTCAATCTTTCTCTCCCTTCCTCCCCCCCCTCTCAATCTTTCTCTCCCTTCCTCCCCCCCTCTCAATCTTTCTCTCCCTTCCTCCCCCCCTCTCAATCTTTCTCTCCCTTCCTCCCCCCCTCTCAATCTTTCTCTCCCTTCCTCCCTCCCTCTCAATCTTTCTCTCCCTTCCTCCCCCCCTCTCAATCTTTCTCTCCCTTCCTCCCCCCCTCTCAATCTTTCTCTCCCTTCCTCCCCCCCTCTCAATCTTTCTCTCCCTTCCTCCCCCCCTCTCAATCTTTCTCTCCCTTCCTCCCCCCCTCTCAATCTTTCTCTCCCTTCCTCCCCCCCTCTCAATCTTTCTCTCCCTTGGGTTGGGGTGGTTGGGGTGGATGGGGGTGAGTGTGGGATGAGTGGTAGATGGGTAGGAGGGGTGAATGGGGGTGAATGGGGGTGAGTAGGGGTTAAGTGGGGGTGGGTCGAGGGTTAGCGATAGGGGGGGGGGAGCGTAGGGTGGAGGGAGTTCATTAAGCAAGACTGTAATCAAGTTGCAATGGCGTAACGAGGGAGGGAAAGAGGGGGGGGGGGGAGGGAGGGGAAAACATGGCAGGAAAGTGTGAAGGGAAGGAGGGAAGGAGGGGAAGGGGAGGGAGGAAAAGGAGGGAGGGGAGGAGAGAAGGAGGGGAAGGGGAGGGAGGAAAAAGAGGGAAGGAAGGAGAGAAGGAGAGGAAGGAGAGGGAGGAAAGAGAGGGAGGGAAAGAGGGAAGAAGGGGAAGGGTAGAGAGGAAAGAGAGGGAAGGAAGGGAGGGAGAAGGAGAAAGTAAGAAGGAGGGAAAGGAAATAGAGAAGGAGCAGATAAAGAGAGGGAGGGAGAAGAAAGGAACAGACAGTGTTTGGGAAGGGAGGGGGAAAAAGCCGATAAAAGGCGGGAAGGAAAGAGAGAAGATAGGGCAGAAGGATAAGAATAAAGTATGAATGATGATAATTACAATAACAATAATAATAACAATAATGATGAGAAAAATAATAATAATACAAATAAAACAATAAAGATTATAATAATAACGATACAAAAGATAATAATGAAATAATAGTAATAACAACAACAGTAATAATAGTGATAATAATGATAAAAAAATATGATAATAGTATTCAGGATAAGGGTAATTATATTAATGATGATGATAATGATAACAGTTGCAATAATAACAATAATGATGATAGTAATGATAATAAATACAATAATAATAATAATAATAATAATAATAATAATAATCATAATAATAATAATAATAATAATAATGATAATAGTAATAATAATAATAATATTGATGATGAAAATAATAATAATAATAATAAAGATAATAATGATAATAATAATAATAAAAATAACAATAATAATAATAATAATTAGACAACTGATTAAACAATAAACAAAACAAGGAGACAAAAAAAGGAGAAAACAAGACGAAGACAAAACACAAAAACAAAAAACAAAAGAAGAAAAAAAAGGAGCAGAAGAAGAAGAAGAAAAGGGATAGACGAAGAAGAAGAATAAGAACAAGACTAATAGGTGATAAAAATGAGAGGTAGAAGAAGAAGAAGAAGAAAAAGAAGAAAATAAAAAAGAACAACAAAGATAATAATAAGAAAAACAAGACTAAGAGGGGATAAGACTGAGAGGAAAAAGAAGAAGAAAAAGAAGAAGAAGACGGAGAACAATAAGAAAAAGGAAAAAAAAAAAAAAAAAACGAAGAACAAAAATAATAATAGGAAAAAGACTGATAAGAGGAAAAGATAAGACTGAGAGGAAGAAAAAAGAAGAAGAAGAAGAAAAGAGAGAGAACAATAAGAAAAACAAAAACGAAGAACGATAATAATAAAAAGAACAAGACTAAGAAAGGATGAGACTGAGAG
>NC_061846.1:1509373-1519989 GCF_019202785.1 Penaeus chinensis
ATTATTATCATCATTATCATCACCATCATCATCATCATCATTATTATCATCATCGCCATTATCATTATATATTCCGCGCTTCAGCTAAAACCTACGATAGATTTTATTATCTTTATCCTCACTAGGATTGTTATTATTATCAGTATCATCATTATTTTTGTTGTTGTTGTTGTTATTATTATCATTAATACTATTGTTACTATTATTATTATTATTATCATTATCATCATCATTATTTTTATTATCATTGTTATTATTGTTATGATCATTATCATTATTGTCATCATCATAATCAATGATACTACTACTACTACTACTAATTATCATTATTATTATAATTGTTATAATTATTATCAATATCGTCGTTACTGTTATTATCACTATTATCATTATCATTATTATAATCATTATTATTATTATTATCATTACTATTATCATTGTCATTTTTGTTATTATTATTATTATTGTTATTGTTATTATTATTATTATTAATACTATTAATATTATTATTATTATTATTATTACTTTTATTATTATTATTATTATTATTGTTATCAATATTATTATTATTGTTATTACTATTGTCATTGTTGTTGTTGTTATTATCATTATTACTATCATCATTTTTGTAATTATGATTATCATTATTGTTATCATTATGATTATTATTATTATTATTACTATTATTATTGTTTTCAATATTATTATTTTCATTACTATTATCCTTATTGTTCTTATTATTATCATTAAGATTATCATTATTTCATCTTTATTTTTTTAAAAAATTTTTTTTTTTTTTTTTAAAAAAAAAAAAAAAAAAAAAAAAAAAATTTTTTTTTTTTTAAAAATTTTTTTTAATTTTTTTTTTTTTTTTTTTTTTTTTTTTTTTAAAAAAAAAAAATTTTATTTTTAAAAAAATTTTTAAATTTTTATTTTTTTTTTTTTTAAAAAAATTTTATAATTTTTTTTTTTTTTATTTTTTTTTTTTTTTTTTTTTTTTTGGGGGGTTTTTTTTTTTTTTAAGTTTATTTTTTTTTTTTGGTTTTTTTTATTTTTTTTTTTGTTTTTTAAAATTAAAATTTTTTTTTTAAATTGGCCTTTCCACCCAAAATTTTTTTTATTTTTTTAAAAAATTTTTTTTTTAAAAATTTTTGTTTTCCCCTTTAAAAATTTTTTTCCCCAAAAAAGGGCCTTTTTTTTTTTAAAAATTTTCAAAATTAAAAAAATTTTAAAAAAAAAAAAAAAAGAAAAAAAAAAAAAAAAGGGGGAAAAAAAGGTTGGGGGCCCCGGGGGGGGGTGGGGGGGGAAAAAAAAAAAAAAAAAAAAAAAAAGGGGGAAAAAAAAAAAAAAGGGGCCTTTTGGGGAAATGATAAAATTTTTTTTTTTTTTTTTTCCTTACCCAAAAAAACAAAAATTTTTTTTTTTTGGGAAAAAAATTTTTTTTTAAAAACCCCCCCCTTTTTTTTTTCCCCCCCCCTTATTTTTTTTTTTAAAAAACCCTTTTTTTTAAAATTATTTTAATTAAAAATTTTTTTTTTCATTTTTATTTTTTTTTAAAAAGGGGAAATTTTTTTTTTTTTTCCCCCCTTTTTTGTTATTTTTTTTTCCCCTTTTTTCCCCCCCTTTTCCCCCCCCTTTTTTTTTTCCCCCCCCCTTTTTTAAACCTTTTTTTTTTTTTTTTTTTCCCCCTTTTTTTTTTTTTCCCTTTTTTTTTGGTTTTCCCCTTTTTCCCCCCCTTTTCCCCTTTTTCCCTTTTTTTTTTTTTCCCCCTTTTAATTTTTTTTTCCCCTTTTCTTTTTCCCTTTTTTTCCCCTTTTTTGGGCCTAATTTTTAATTTTTTTTTCTTTTCCCCTTTTCTCCCTCCCCCTTCTCCCTTTCTCCCCTTCCCCCCTTCTCCCCCCTCTCCCCCTTTTTTTTTCCCCCCTTTTTTAAAAAATTTTTTTTTTTTTTTTTTTTTTCCCCCCCTTTTTTCCTCTTTTTCCCTTCTCCCCCCCCCCTTCTTTCCTTCTTCTCCCCAGGTCAGTTTTTTTTTTGTCTCTATCTCCCCGTCTATCACATTTTTAAAAATGATTCTACTTCCTTTTATCCATCTACATCTCTCATTCCCTTAGCCTTATCAAATCCCCCCCCCCTTCATTTCCCCATTCCAAATCATCCCTTTAAATTTTTTTTCCCTTTTCCCCTCGCTCTATCTTGGGGATTCTTTTAATTCCCACTTCCTCCTACTTATCTTCATCTTTCCATCCCTCTGTTCTTATTCCTTCTACTTCCTTCCTTCCGTCCCTCTCGGTCATCTGGGTCTCCCCTCCCCCCCTCCTCCCCCCTCCTCCTCCTCCCCCCCTCCTCCCCTCTTCCCCCCCTTTTCCCCCCTTTTTTTCGCCAGTGACAAACCCTTCAAAAATATTTGGCCCCCCTTTTTTTATTTTCCAGACCTCCCTTTTCCCCTATCCCCCCCTCCCCCCCTCTCCCCTCCCACCCGATCTATAGTGCGCTCGTCCCCCCCAAAACCAGCTTTAAATTTCACTATCAAAACCACATCCACCCTCTTCTCTCCTCTCCTGCTCTCCTCCCCCCCTCCCCTCTCTCCCCTCTCCTCTCCTCTCCAAACTCCCTCTTGCAATTTCCCCCATCCCCAATGTTTTCCCTCCATCTATCCCCTCTCCCTCTTTAATTCTCTGCTAAAATTTACTCGGCCCTGGGGGATTGCGTGCTCGGGGAGGGGGGAGTGGGTGGCCGCGCCGTTTCTTTTCTTTTCGTCCGCCCCGTCTGGGAGTTTTCAAACGTGCGCAGCGGGGGAAAGGGTTTCTTGGGTTTGGGGATAGTGTTTAAAATACATGGGGGTTTTTTTTGGGTATAGAAAGGGTTGACGTTTGATTCGTTAGGGGGAAAAAAAACGCTTTTGACGATACGTTCCGGATGTTCGTTGGGCCCCGGGAGTCAAAAACTTTATATCAAACATTGGCATCCGCGCACGAAATGACTTAAAAGTTGCCATTCGCTCCATGCAAAAAAATTCTCATTTTGGGTGACGTTCCATCCGAAGAGTAACCAATTTTCCCATGATTTCTCCGTCATGAAATCTAATCTGCATGATTTTGCAAAGCCGAAAAAAAAAGACGAATACCTATAAAAAAGAAAAAAAGAAAAGAAAAGAGAATACCTACCTCTTAAAAAGAAAATATATATATGAAACTGCATTAAATAGAGAGAGAAAGAGACCGAATTGACGACGAAGGAAGCTACAGGTATACAATTTGTATCCCTGCAACAGAACGGGGATGGGAAATACTTGCCTGGTTTTTAATTAAGAGTTAAGTTCCTAGTTAACAAATATTTTAGGGGCTTTTTGGGGGTTGCGGTTGGTGGCTGTGGGTTGCGACGTGGTTGTGGTCGGGGGGGGGGGGGGGGAGGTTCAGATTTTATGAGTATTCATTTTTTTTTATGTACCGAATATTTGAATTATCCATTTTCTTTTGCTTCATCATCATCCTTATCAATATCATCACAATCATTATCTACATCAACATCATCTACATCATCACCATCAACATCATCATAATCATTCCCATCACTATCAACATCCCCATAACCATCATCATCACCTCGTCATCATATTCCTTTCGTCTTTCGTCCAAACTTTGTTACAAAATCGGGCACGGGCGATGATTGGACTAAAAAAAACTAATTTTAAATTTGGATAACTGATAGGCAGATCGATTTTTAAATTTTTTGTTTCAGACGGAAAATAAGAATAGTTTGTGTCCTAAGAATAAATCAGAATTATAAATGTTGCAATGTCTCTCACACAAACACACACACACACACACACACACACACACACACACACAAGACTTTAAACATCACACACAAACACCCAAAACAAGACTTCCCAAAATCCCACACAAACACACACAAACACAAACCCCACACACAAAATAATTTTATAAAATATTATAATATATATAAAAATAAGTAAAATAAACAAACGCATACAAATACAAACAATGCTACACAACAATTTTAAATTAAATATATAAATAAACAAACACAACCTACTAAAGAATGTTGCGTTTTTTCTTATATCTGAAAACTTGTATTGTATAGTCTCTAGGGCGGGGGGGGGGTTTGCGGGCGCTTCCCGTCGCTTGGAAAGGGGGGTAAAAGCTCGGAAAGAATATATTGTATATGAAAAATACAGACAATATATATAAATATATATATAAAATATATATATATATATATAATATTGTGTGGGGGTGTGTTTAAAAAATTTAACAGAAAACCAAAAACACATACACACTAAATACATATATAAAAAAAATATATATACATATATACAACACACACCTATTATAAATATAAAATATATATTTAAAAATATATATAAAACGGGGTGGTGGTGTGGCGTGCATCGTGGGGTGTGGGGTGTGTGGTTTGTGTGTGTGGTAATATTAAAAAATATAATAAATATGTATTAATTTTTATGTATGTATTTTTCCACATACAAACACACACCCACGCACATATAACATTAAAAAATATATTAAATAATATATATAAATATATAAAATATTATAAAACAAGCATAAAAATAAAATTCATAAAAATTTTTCAGTATATATAACATAAAAAACACAACACACACACACACACACACACACACACACACACACACACACACAACCCCACACACACACACACACAACCCCACAAAAACAAAAAAAACCCCACAACAAAAAAAAGCACACACACATATAAATAGCACACATATATATATATAAATAAACATAATAATATATATATATATATATATATGTAAGTATATGTTTTTTATAATTTTTTTATGTATATCAAAAAATATATATTTTGTAAAAAATATATATATATGTTAATGTTAAAATCAAATATATATTTCCCAAAAAATAAAAAATATTTACAAAATACATTTATACACATACATACATACATATAAATACAATATATATAAAAATAAATAATTATAATAATATATTTGTATATATATGTAATAAATATAAATGTGTTTTGGTGTGTGTGTTTGTTTTGGGGTATGGTTTTTGGGGGTGGGTGTATGGTATTTTAATAAACAAATACATTTTAAAAATAATTCTATATATACATAATTTTTTATATAATTTATATATATATTTACAAAATACATACCCACACACACACAAAACAAATATATAAAAATACATATATATATATATTTTATATATATTTTTTTATAATTTAAACTATTTTTTTTGTAATTTTATATATAAAGTAAAATTATAAATAAATATTATAAAAACATATATATTTTATAAAAATACCTATATACTTAATTTTTTATTTATATTTATATATTTTTATATAATATATTATTTATTTTTAAGAAAATATGTAATATATTATATATTTTATAAAATGTATAAAGACATAAAATATATATCATATAATTTTATATTTATTCATATACAAGCCCAAAAGATATATAGATAGATAACTGGGGCAAATTTTTAAAAAAAAAACACACCCCAATAAAAAACCACACACACACACACACACACACACACCACACAATAATATGTATTATAAAATTTTAAAGTATATAAATTTTAAAAATATATTAAATAAAATAAAAAATAATTTTTTACCCCCCACACACACACCACAACACAACACACACCACACACACACAAAAAACACAAAAAACACAAAACACACACACACACACCCCACCAATATATATATATTTATAATATTATAATAATATATAAAAAAAATATTTTTTGTGTGTGTGTTGTTTGGTTTTGTGATAGTTTGTTTATATGTAATATAATTATATATTAATAATATATTATATTAAAAATTTTTTTGTAAAATAAAAATTCTAAGTTTAAAAAAAGATTTTTTAAAAATAAGATATATATAAAAACCAAAAATTTTTTTAAAATTATAATATAAATTATATTTTATTTAAATTATTATAACCCAAAACATATATAAAATTCTATTTTAAAATGTAAAATATATATATATATATAAAAATATATATAAAATAATTTTATCATATTTAACCACCCACTGTACCTCCACAACACACACACCCACACAAAACACCACAACACTCACCCCACACAACCCCCACACCACACAGACCCTATATATAAAATATATATATTATATATATATACCTATATATATATATTTTTATAATACACAAAAATATGTAAAATTTTTATATATTATGTATATATACAAATATTTATATAAATTTTTTATTAAAAAATTTTAAAATATACCAAAAATACATTTTTTTGTAAATATATTTAAAATATGTAAAATTTTTGTGTATAATATATAATATATTTTATATATATATATATATTTTTTATATAAATTTTTATAACATTTTTTATATAAATATACCCCATTTATATCTATATGTAAATGCATACACCACACACCACACAAAACACACAACCCCCACAACACACACACACCCCATATATAAATATTTAAAAAATATGGAGGTTTGATAAATATCTATATAATTTCATATACTATGTATATGTATAAATTTACATACATATAATTTATATTATATATATATTATATATATTTATGCAAATATATAATATATATGCAATTTTACCGTTTTCTATAATTATACATATATAGAATTTATATATATATGAATATTTTATAAAAATTATTATATAAAACATAAAACCCTTTTAATTTTTTTACCCAAACACCAAAACACACATTTCACACACACTAAACACCCACCGAAAAACCCACACACACAACACACACACACACACACACACATATATATTATTTTAAAAATACACACCACACACCCCAATACATATATTTCACAACACCCCCACCCCCACCCCACCCACACACAACACATATATTTTTTTTTTAAATAAATTTTATATATTTTATACTGTATATATTTTTGTGTGTGTGTCTATGGATTTAAAAGATCGATAGAAAAATAAAGTATATATTTGGTTTTATATGTATATATGTTTATACATAAAAATTTTATAATATAATTTAATGTATTTTTAAAACATATTTTTTGTGTCTCTTTTTTATAAGTAAATATGTGTATAATATTTATATATATATATATACTTATATAATTTTTATAATATAATATATTTATAAATGTATTTTATATAATTTAAAAATTTTAAAATTTTTACATATATATAAAAAATTTCACATGTAAAATATTTATATATATAATATATATGTATATATAAAATTTTTAAAATATATAATTTTTAAAAAAAATTTTTTATAATTTTATTTATATTTATATATTATATATATTTTATTTTTATATTATATAAAATTTAAATTAAAATATTTTATAATATATACAATATTAATATTTAATATTTATAATATTTATAAAAGATATATATAAATTAAAAAATATTTATAACACACACACAATGTATATGTATATACATATATATATTTAAAAAATATATATAAAATATATATAATATGTTATATTTGGGAAAATTGGGGCTTTTTTAATTTTTGTTGTGTCTTCACTGCCCTTTTTATTGCTACCCGCTCTTTTTAAATATTTCCCGTCTTTACTACAGCTGTTGCCACTATAGCTGCTTTGTTTCCCCTTTACCCATGGGGAAAATTTTTTCCTTATTTCCTCCCCTTCCCCACGCTACCCGTATCGCTATCCCCCTCGCCAGGTTTTCCTCGTGCTATCTCTGCTATCCCCCCATGGGCCATGGGCCCCTTTTCCTCGTCGCTATCTCTGCTATCCCCCAATCGCCTTTTGGGTTCCTCATCGTTTATCTCTCCTATGCCATCGCGGGCCCGTCGGGCGTTTCCCTCATCGCTATCTTCCTTTTCGCCAGCCGGCTTTCGGGCGCTTTTGCTTTTCTCCGGCTGTGCTGTAAATGTTTCCCGCCTAGTTCCCCCTTTGTCGCCGCTAAGGGCTCAGGGCAATCCCCCCGATCTTGGGTTTCCCTTTGAGTTATAAGCCTTTTTTCGAAGCCTGTGATTTTGCGATTGCGTCGTCAGCCTGTCCTCCCTCTCTCCCTCTCTTTATCGCGCTCTCTCTTTGCTCTTCTTACTTTATTTTTCTCTTTATTTCTTTCTTTTCTTTCACTCTCTCTCTCTCTTTGCATTTTTCCTATTTTTCCTTTTTCCCTCTTTCTTTTCTCTCTCTCTCTCTCTCTCCTGTTCCTCGTTTTCCCTGTTTCTCTCTCGTCTTTATGCTCCCTTTTTCTCCCCTTTTCCTTTCACCCTTCTCTCCCCTCCCCCTCTAGTCCCCCCTCTTTTTTTCCTTCCACTCCGTTTTCCCCCTCCCCAACCCCCATTCTCCCCTCTCCCATGTTAACTCTTCCCCATCCACCCCTCCACTTGTTCCACCCTTCCAACCCACTCCACTCTCCACCTCCACCTTCACTCCTCACTCCACCCTTGTCTCCACCCTTGCTCCCCCTTTCCCCTCCTCACCCCCCACCCCCCCCCCCCAACCCCCCCCTTCTCCCCCTACCACATCATTTCCAAACCCCTTCCACTCTCCAACCCCCTTCCCCTTTTTCCATTTTTTCCCCCCAACCCCAAACCATCGCCCCCCAAATATCCATCGCCCCCCCCCCCCCCCCCCCCCCCCCTCCCCCCCCTTCCCCCCCCCTTATCCACCCCAATCCACCCAAGCCGGAGATATTACCGAGTCTATATATTCCACCTTCGGCATCTCGAAGCCCGCGGAAGTTTGCCGGTCGGAGATAAGCGTCAGGGGGGGGGGGGGCGGGGGGAAGGGGGAGGTGTTTCCCTTTCCCCCCTACTCCCCCCCCTCCTCCCCCCCTCCTTTTACCTTTTCCCTTCCTCCTTCCCTCCCTCTGCCCCCCCTCCCTTCCCCTCTCCCCTTCCCCCTCCCCCTTCCCCCTCCCTCCTTCTCCCTTCCTCCCTCTCCCCCTCTCCCCCCCCCATCCCGCTTGACTTGTTGCTCCGTCCCGCCGAATATAAGGAAGGTCCCCCCTTCCCCCCATAGCCCCCACCCCCTCGGTTGATGACGTCACGCCTGCGGGGAAAGATTTAATTTCGAATTACAGTTGGAAACTTTGGATTGCTGGGGGGGGGGGGGGGGGGAGGGGAGGGGAGGGATAGGGGGAGGGAATGAGGGGAAGGGGGTGAGGAAAGAGGGTTCTGAGGAGAAGGGATGGGAAGGGAGGGGGGGAAGGGGGGTGGGGGGGGGAGGGGGGTAGGAAGAAGGGGGGGGGGGGGGAATAGGGGGGGAAGGGGAGGAAGGGGGGGGGTGGGGGGGAGAGGGGGGAAAGGGGGTAGGTAGGGTTGGGGGAGGAGGGGAGGGGGGGGAGGGAAAAGGGGGGGGAAAGAGGTGGGGGCAGATTGGGTTGGGGGTTAAGGGTTGGGTTGGGGTAGGAGGGGGTAGGGGGGGGTTTAGGGAAGTAGGGGGGGAGGGTTTAGTTTTTGGGGGGGGGGGGGTCGAGATAGGGGAAAGGGGGGGAGGGGAAAATTTTGGGAGGGAAGGGTTAGGGAGGAGGGGTAGGGGAGGGGCCCGGGGAGGAGAGGAAAGGGGGGAGAGGGGGAGGAAGAAGTGGGGGAAAAAGAAAAAAAAAGGATGGGTAGAATGAGAGGAAAAGAAAAAAATGATTTGAGAATAGAGAGAACGGGGATAGATAGAAAGGCAAAAAGAGAAAAGGACTGAGACGACAGACAAAAGAGAGAGAGAGAAAAGAGAGAGAGAGAGAGAGAGAGAGAGGAGAGAGAAGAGAAAGAGAAGAGAAAAGAGAGAAGAGGGGATCAGAGAAAGAAAGAGAAGAGACAGAAAAAAGAGAGAGAGAGAGAAGAGAGAAAGCGGAGAGAGAGGAAAAGAGGGGAAGGGGAGAGAGAGAAAAAAGGTAGGCAGAGAGGGTAATAGATAGATAGTTAGATTTAAAAAGATAGATAAGATGAAATTTCCCAGATCCCTTTTTTTCCAAAAAGGAGAAAATTGGTGTTGAGAGGGAATCGAAATGGAGGAAAGTTGACATACGAAAAATATTACGTAAGATCGGCCATTTTTCGTTTTTTTTTTTTTTTTTCTTTTTTTTTATTTCGTTTATATATTTTAAATACATCCCTCTTTTTTCACTTTTGAAATTTTGTTGCTTTAAACCCTTTTTGTTTTTTTCCCTTTTTTTATTTTCATTTAATTTTTCGTTTGCTATTTTTTTTTCTATTCGTAATCCTGCTTTCAGTTTTCCAATATCTATTCTTTTTCATTTTTACTAAATAATATAATAACAATAATAAATATTAAGTTGGTAGCAGTAAGGATGATAATGATAATATAAGATGATAAAAATAATCGCTATGGTGATGATGATAATAATAATAGCAATAATAAAAGAAAATTAATTAAAAAACACTAAATTTTAAAATTTTAAAATACATAAAATACACATATATATATATATATATAAAAAATATATATATATAAACCAACCCCACCCACAACAAAACAACATTTATAATTTTCATACAACATATTTTTTATATATATATATATATAATATATATTTTTTATATATTATATATATAAATATATA
>NC_061846.1:1530089-1532589 GCF_019202785.1 Penaeus chinensis
TTGTAGTTGGTGGTGTTAGGTTGTTTACTTACAATCTTATTCATGTAGATGAGTTTTAGTGGTTGTGTTGTTGTTGTTATTATAGCAAGGGTCGGGTTGGTGTAGTAGTAGGGCAGTAGTAGTGTGGTAGTTTTTGGAGTAGGTGTTGGTGTTTGTTGTTTGAGGTTTGGTTGGGGAGTTGTTCGTGTAAGTTATAAGATAACTATGAGAGAGAGAGAGAAAGAACAGAGAGAGAGATCACGAGAGAGAGAGCGCGAGAGAGGGACGAGAGCGGGAGAACGGCGGACAGAGATAGGGCGAAAGGAGGAAAGAGCGAAGGGAAGAAAGAGGGACAGCGAGAGGGCAGGACGGGGCACGCAAGCGAGAGAGGCGGACCGCGAGAGGGAGAAGGAGGAAAGAGAGAGAGAGACTCTGGGGAAAGAGCGAGGGGATACGGAGGAAAGAGAGAGGGAGAAGGAGTGCAAGCGAGAGAGAGAAACGGAGGAACAGAGAGAGTAGAAAGGAGGAATAGAGTAGAGGGAGACGGAGGACGCGAGAGGGAGACAGGAGGTCAGAGAGAGAGAGAAAGGAGGAAGCGAGAGAGAGGAAAGGAGGAAAGGAGAGAGAGGAAATGCGGAACGAGAGAGAGAGACCGGAGGAAAGAGAGCGGGAGACCGGCGGCCCGCTCGGAGTGAGCCGCGAGTAAAGACGAGTCGGGTAAAGGGGAGGCCGGATCTCGGAGCCGCAAGGCCCTAGCTGAGGGCGCAAGGCTTCCCTCTCTCTTTCGACCTTCTTCCCCCTCTCTCTTCTTCTTCCCTCTTTTCTCAATTCCAACTTCCCTCTCTCTTTCTCTTTTTTTTTTTTTTCCCTCTCTCTTTCTCCCGTCTTTCCCTTCTCTTTTTCCCTCTCTTCCCTCTCTCTCTTCCTTCTTCCCTACTATCTTTCTTACCTTCTTCCCTTCTCTCTCTCATTTCCTTCCTCTCTCTTTTTTCCCTTCTTCCCTCTTCTTTCTCCCCTTTTTCCCCCTCTCTTTTCTTCCCTTCTTCCCTCACTTTTCTCCCTTCTTCCCTCTTCTTTCTACCTTCTTCCCTCTCTATTTCTCCTTCTTCCCCCTCTCTTTCTCCTTTGCCCTCTCTCTGCTTCCCTTCTTCCCTCTATCTTTATCCTTCTTCCTCTCTATCTCTCACTTCTTCCTCTCTCTCTATCCCTTCTTCCTCTCTCTTTCATCCCTTCTTCCCCCTCTCTTTCAATCCTTTCTTCCCTTCTTCTATCTCTCCCTTCTTACCTCTCTCTCTCTTCTTTTCCCTCTCTCGCTCTCCCTTCTTCCCCCTCTCTTTCTCCCTTCGTCCTGTCTTTCTACTTAGTCCCTCCTCGATGTCATCCTTTCCTTCCTCTCTCTTTCTCCTTTTCCTCTTCTCGTCTCCCTTACTTAACTATCTTCTTTCTCTTCTTACCTTCGATATCTCCCTTCTTCACTCTATCGTTCTACTTTCTTCCCTTCCCTCTTATCTCTTCTTAACTCTCTCTTTCTCCCCTTTTTCCCCCTCTCCTTTCTCCTTTTTCCTTCTCTCTCTTATTCTTCCCTCTCCTCTTTCTACAATTCTTCCCTCTCTCTCTCTCCCTTCTTCCCTCTTCTTTCTCCTTCTTCCCCCTCTCTTTTTTCCTTTTTCCCTTCTCTCTCTCCCTTCTTCCCCCTCTCTCTCTTCCTTCTTCCCTCTCTCTTTCTCCCTTCTTCCCTCTCTCTTTCTCCCTTCTTCCCTCTCTCTTTCTCCCTTCTTCCCTCTCTCTTTCTCCCTTCTTCCCTCTCTCTTTCTCCCTTCTTCCCTCTCTCTCTCTCCCTTCTTCCCTCTCTCTTTCTCCCTTCTTCCCTCTCTCTTTCTCCCTTCTTCCCTCTCTCTTTCTCCCTTCTTCCCTCTCTCTCTCTCCCTTCTTCCCTCTCTCTTTCTCCCTTCTTCCCTCCCTCTTTCTCCCTTCTTCCCTCCCTCTTTCTCCCTTCTTCCCTCTCTCTCTCTCCCTTCTTCCCTCTCTCTCTCTCCCTTCTTCCCTCTCTCTTTCTCCCTTCTTCCCTCTCTCTTTCTCCCTTCTTCCCTCTCTCTCTCTCCCTTCTTCCCTCTCTCTTTCTCCCTTCTTCCCTCTCTCTTTCTCCCTTCTTCCCTCTCTCTTTCTCCCTTCTTCCCTCCCTCTTTCTCCCTTCTTCCCTCCCTCTTTCTCCCTTCTTCCCTCCCTCTTTCTCCCTTCTTCCCTCTCTCTTTCTCCCTTCTTCCCTCTCTCTCTCTCCCTTCTTCCCTCTCTCTCTCTCCCTTCTTCCCTCTCTCTTTCTCCCTTCTTCCCTCTCTCTTTCTCCCTTCTTCCCTCTCTCTTTCTCCCTTCTTCCCTCTCTCTTTCTCCCTTCTTCCCTCCCTCTTTCTCCCTTCTTCCCTCCCTCTTTCTCCCTTCTTCCCTCTCTCTTTCTCCCTTCTTCCCTCCCTCTCCGCTGATGAAAACTCTTAGTTGCAATTTCTCACGCGCCGATCTATTAACA
>NC_061846.1:1540089-1541274 GCF_019202785.1 Penaeus chinensis
TCTCCCTCTCTCTCTCTCTCTCGCTCTCTCTACCTGCCATTTCATCGTGCTTCTGAAAGGAGGAAAACTCGTTAACCAGATTTCATTAATTTCAAAATGCAATCATATTTTCCCTGCATAAAAGAAGTCTCATCAAAAAAGCTATTATGTAGGCTCCTCCCACTTCAAACTCCTCGTCCCAGGCCAGCCAATGGGAGCGCTGATTGGTGAGGATGCTGACCAATCACCGGGTAGCGAGGGGTTGTCATGGCAACCAAACGGGGAACGATCAATGGCAGCTTACTTTGGGGCCCCGCTGGTGTCTCGTGCCTGATGCTGAGGGGAGAGGAGTGAGGGGAGAGAGCACAGCGAGGGAAGAGGGGACGCAAGGGGTGGGGAGAGGCGGAAGAGGCGGAGGACGAGGAGGAGGAGGAGGAGGAGGGGGAGAGGGATAGCCGGGCGAGGGGAGAGGGGGTCACAGGGAGAGGGGAGAGGCGGAGGAAGAGTTGAGAGAGGGAGGAGCCATGGAAGAGGGGACAGAGGGAGAGAGACACACACACACGCAGAAAGACAGGGAGAGAACAGAGAGGGAGAGGGAGTGAGCGGACCAGACAGACAAACAGACAGACAGTGAAAAAAGACAAACAGACAAAGATAAATACACAGACAGACACAGACAGATAAACAAAAAAAAAAAAAAAAATAGAAAGAGAAAGAGAGAGAGAGAGAAAAAAAGAAAAGAGATAGAGAGAGATGGAGCTTCGAGCGAGAGAGGGGAGATGGGGAGAGAGGGAGGGGAATGGGGGGAGGGGAGGGAGGGAAGTCCCGTCGTTGCAAATGATTTTTAGATTGCAACATTTTCGCCTCACATGATTGCTCTCTGCGTTGCCCTCTTCCAAATGATTTCTCCCGTAAAACACAAAACAATTCACAAAGGTCAGCAACGGATGTCTCAGAGGGGGGGGGGGGGGGGGGGGAGAGGAGGAAGAGGGGAAGGGGGAAAAGGGGGGGGAGATGGGAAGAGAGGGAGAGGGGAAGAGACGGAGAGGGGAATAAACAGAGACATCAACAACAACAAGAACAGCAGGGAACGAAACAAAATGGAAGAAGCAACGGAGATGGAAATTGAAGGGAAATAAAACAAAAAAATAATAAAAAAACGGAGATACACTCTTATGAATACAAAATAAAAAACACACAATATAC
>NC_061846.1:1556374-1564123 GCF_019202785.1 Penaeus chinensis
AAAAGAAAAGTCACAGAAAGAAATGAAAGATCAAATAAAAAAATAAAAAAGAAGCAACATTCGAGGAACTTGAAACATCAAAACAAACATACGAAATAATAATAATAATAATAATAATAATAATAACAACAATAATAACAATAATAATAAATACCGATATTCACAAATCATTTAAATTCCATATTATTAATTACCGATATCTCCTCCCCCCCCCCCCTCACACACACATATTTTCCTCCCTCTAATATATGTAAATAGATCCTATTGTTCAAACCTCTCGCCGGCTCTTGTGGAAACCTCACAAACGGGGCACCAAACTCATCAATGTGTTATGGCGTAGTTTTCTCGTCCCCTTTGTAGCTCTGCTTGTGGGAGAATGGGAGGGAGAAGAGAGAGGGAGAGAGAGAGAGAGAGGGAAGGAGAGAGAGAGAGAGAGAGAGGGGGGAGGGAGAAGAGAGAGAGAGAGAGAGAGAGAGAGAGAGAGAGAGAGAGAGAGAGGAAGAGAGAGAGAGAGAGAGAGAGATGGCAGAGAGAGAGAGAGGGAGAAAGAGAGAGAGAGAGAGAGAGAGAGAAAGAGAGGGAGGGAGAGAGGGAGAGTGTAGTGAGTGTGAATCAGTGAACGTGAGTGAGTGAATGAGTTTAGTTTTTTAGTGTTTTTTTTTTGGGGGGGGAGGGGGAAGGGGTTATTTAGTTTTTTTCTCTGTTATTATTTTATTTTTTTCTCTCTCTATCTCTCTCTCTCTCTCTCTCTCTCTCTCTCTCTCTCTCTCTTTTCTCTACCTTCTTACCCGTTCCTCTACCACAATCCCCCTACTCCCCCCCCCCCAGCTCCTTCCTCTACACCCCCTCCCTCCCCCTTCCTCTACCCTCCTTACCCCCTTCCCCTACCCTCCCTCCCTCTTTCTCCACCCTCCCTCCCCCTCCCTACCCCTTCTTCTACCCCCCCAACTCCTTCCTTTACCCCCCACCCCTTCTTCTACCCCACCTCCCTATCCCTTAGACCTCGTGGTAATGAGTAGTGTTGTCAAAAATAAGAATTGTGGACGCTGCAACCCTGTGCACTAAATCATAATAAGTCCGCCAGTGGTATTTCGCCTTTTTAAAATTATCTTATATAGATGGAATTCTAATCAACTGGAAAAAGGTGAGAGAAAGAATGAAGGGGCGGGGGGAGGGGGGGGTGAGAGGGCTGGGGGAGGAGGAGGGGGAGGAGGGGGAGGAGGAGGAGGAGGAAGAAGAAGGGAGGGTGGTATGGGGAGGGGTGGGGGGGAGCGGAAGAAGGAAAGGAGGGAGGGAGAGAGAGAGAGAGAGAGAGAGAGAGAGAGAGAGAGAGAGAGAGAGAGAGAGAGAGAGAGAACTAAGCCCGACGGAGAGAGAGAGAGAGAAAACTAAGCCAGAAGGAGAGAGAGGGGGGGGGGGGAATATTAGATTAAACAAAGAAGATAATTCCGACAAGAAACGACACATGATAAATAAAATTTTCGGATTACTTTACGATCCTACTCTCACCCATTTTTGTTTTGTTTATGTGTAATATTAAAACTCCCATTCCCTAATTATGTAATATTAAAAGAAGATCCATCTCTAATAATATTAAGGTGATCTTTATATGAAATATTTGAAGACTTTTTGAAGGCTGTAGTTAGTATATTGTTTTCATTGTCATTGCCATTATCATCACTATTATTGGCATCATTATCATCATAATTATTGTTATTATTGTAATTATCATTACTATTATTATTAGCATCCTTCATATCGTTATAATAGTCACTGTAATTTTTATTATTATCATTATCATTATCATTGCTTTTATCATTATTATTATTATTATTATTATTACTGTCACAACTTCAACATCAAAAGTATTAATCATCAATACGAAATGATATGCAGAGAATTACTTTACAAGCCCTAAAATAATCTTAGTGCCTTTCTTAAGGAGCAAAATTAACACATAATGAGATGTAAAGTCGAGTCTTCGAAGGTAAGGCTAGACAGCTGGTGTGCCTGTTTGGCTGACAGACAGGGAAGGTAGTTCGATACAGACAGCTGTTGGCATCCGGTGTTAAATTAAGGAAACTTTATGTGGTTTAGGGTGTGTGGGTGAGAGATTATGAGCGGAAGGAAAACAAAGATAGAGGAGAAGAGGGACATAGGCGAAGGAGAGAGAGGCGGAGAAAATTCATGAGTAGATATATGCAAAAAAATATATTCTGGAAAAAAAAGACTTGATGATACTATCACTTAATACACACATTATCTCTCTCTCTCAAACTCACACACACACACACACATACACACACACACACACACACACACACACACACACACACACACACACACACACACACACACACGCACACGAAATAAAACAAAATAACCACACAAACAAACAGGAGAAGAACTTCGACCAGGAGCAAAATCAAACCACACGAGACAGCGAGACGAACAGACGAACAGACGAACAGACGAACAGACGAACAGACGAACAGACGAACAGACGAACACGGTCAGGGTATCGGATACCCCGCAAAACACACGCCAGGTACAAAACTGCGTCCCGAATAAATCTCTCGCACATTACACCTCCAGTCACTTTTTGGCGTAATGACGACCTGGGCGCGCTCTCCATCTTCACTACGAACCCCCGAGTGAAGCCAACCTCGACAGCGGAGGTTTTTCATCATTGTCTTCCATCCTCCTTCACCCCCCCACCTCCCCCCCACCCAAACTTAGTCCGATCCCCCCCACCCCCCCCTCTCCCCACCTGCGTTTTCTTGAAACCTCTCGCTCACCCGGACTCAGTATCCTAATTTTACAAGGTCTTAGGGTGGGGGGATGGGGGTGTTAGAAGGGTGGGAAGGGGTGGGGGGAGGTGGGAGCTGGGTTTTTTCTCCATCGTCTTCATTTTCTTCTTCGTCTTCTTCGTCTTCCTCTTCGTCTTCGTCTTCGTCTTCTTCATCGTCTTCGTCTTCTTCGCCATCGTCTTCTTCGTCTTCGCCTTCGTCTTCTTCTTCGTCTTTGTCTTCTTCGTCTTCTTCTTCTTCGACTAAAACCCCGAACTGAAAGAAGAGAAAGAGAGACAGAGAAATAGAGAGATAGATAAAGAGAGAAATAGAGGGATAGAGAGAGACAGAGAGAAACAAAGACAGAGACAAATAGAGACCGACAGCCAATCAGAGACAGACAGAAAGGAAGAAGAATAAAAAAAGAGAAAAAAACAGGAAAAAAATTATCAGAACTTTCCGACCAAAACGAAGTGCTTGTCATTCACACCGGGCGCTATTGGCTACCTTCCCTTCCACGCAGACGTTCCGTTAAGTCCTCAGTCGCTTTTTACTTATACAAGCTTCGAGCCGATTAACTCAGCAGTCAAAGAGTAGAAATAAGTACGTGGTTTTGAAAAGACGTCAATTGAGAACGAGAACTCTGAAGGTAAGTGAGAGGGAGAGATAGAAGTAAATTGATAAAATAGTAAGGAGATGAGAGAGGTAAAATACTAATAAAATGATGAGAAGGAGAGAGAGGTAAGTAAGGAGAGATAGAGGTAAATTGATGAAAAGGCAAGTGTAGGAGAGTTAGTGGTAAATTAACAAAAGAGGGAGATATATGAGGTAAATCGAAAGATTAAACTAAATGAGAAGGAGAAATAAGGGTAAATTGATAAAGGAGAAGCCATAGTAGAGATAGAAATAAGAGAAATTATGGAATTCGAAGGAAAAGGGAGAGAAAGCAGATCGGGAAATATGAAGGTGAGAGGGAAAGAATTAAAGAGATTACATAAAACAAAGGAAAGTGGAGAGACAACTGGAATTGTGACGATAAATGATACAAGAGAAAAAGGAGAGTAAAGATAGAAAAGAAAAGAAATTTCAAAAAAGGAAAATATGCAGATAGAGACCCGAAAATGAAGGTAAGTGAAAGAGGAGAGACAGATGTTCATTGGTAAAGTAAAAGGAAGAGAGATGGACGAAGAGGTAGATGTTAGAGAAGAAATAGAGATAAAGATGGTGGAAAGGAAAGCGAGAGTGAATAGAAATCAAGAGACAGGAATGAAAGTGAGAGGGAGTAGATAGAGGAAGGGGGAACGGTAAATAGAGAAAGCAGGTACATAAAAAAGAAAAATAGATATAATCATAGAAACTGAAAGGAGGAAAAAACAAAAACAGAGAAGTAAACTCCTCACTCTCTCTCTCTCTCTCTCTCTCTCTCTCTCTCTCAATATATATATATATATATATATATGTATGTATATATATATGTATGTATATATATATGTATGTATATATACATATGTATGTATATATATGTATGTATATATATATATATATATATATGTATGTATATATATATATATATATATATATATATATATATATATACATATATATGTATGTATATATACATATATATGTATGTATATATACATATATAAGTATGTATATATACATATATAAACATATATATGCGTGGGTGTGTATATATATATATATATATATATATATATATATATATATATATATATATATATATATATATAAACTGTTAAAGGAAATGAAAGACAAGAAATGAAATAAATAAAACAAACAAGCAGAAAAAATATATAATACATAGAGAGACCGCCAGGAGTTGAAAACGGAGACTTACCGCCGGGCCTTCTATTTACGACACCTGATTGCATAACTACGGGTTGAAGGGCGCCTGGCGAGTAAACACAAAGAGGAAAAGGATTTCTTACTGACTCCTCGCCCGGTGAGTAATGACTGGGAGATGTACCGGGGGAAAAAATGTATGCATAACCGGGCGGAGGGACGCGGGGGCTTGGACACCGTTATAAGGAACCGCCTCTTGTTTTGCATTTATTTTTCGTTTATTTTATTTTCTTCTTCGTTTTTCTTTTCTTTTTTATGTTTTTCGTTTTTCTTGTTTTTCGTTTTTTCCTCTGCCCCTCCTTTTTTCTATCTCTCTTTTTCTCTCTTTCTCTCTATGTCTGTCTATCAATCTTTCTCTCCCTCCCTTCTTCCCTCCCTTCCCTCTCTATCTTTCTCTCCTTCTTTTCCTCCATCTTCTCTTCCTTCTACGAGAACACCCACCCTCCTTCAGATTAACCCAGAGCCTCCCCAACTCTCCCAACGACGAAGAGGGAATAGAAGAAGGAGGAGAAGGACGAAGGAGAAGATGTACCAACAGTAAGAGGAGGACAGAAAGATGAAGTAGAAGGAGGACGAAGAAAAAGATGAAGGAGGAGGTGGAGGAAGAAGAAGAAAGAAGTAGAACTAGGACGAAGAAAGAGATGAAGGAGGACGAAAAAAAAGATGAAGGAGGAGGAAGAAGCAGAGGAAAAGAAGAAAGATAAAGAGGGATAAGGAGGATGACTACGACGAAGAAGAAGAGAAAACAGAAGAAGGAGAGAAACAAGGAGCACGAGAACGACAACGAAGATGAAGAAAAAAGAAGAGAAAATAGAAGAAAGGAAAGGAACAAGGAGCATGAGAACGACGACGAAGAGGAAGAAAGAAGAAGAGGAAACAGAAGAAAAGAGAAAACATAAGAAAGAAAATGAGAAAGAAGAAGGAAAAAGAGGAAGGAGGAGGAGGAGGAAGAAGAAAGAAATAGAGGAAAAGAAGAAAGAGAAAGAGGGATAAGGATGATGAATACGACAACGAAGAGGAAGAAAGAAGAGAAAACAGAAGAAAGAAAAAGGAGAAAGAAGAAGGAAAAAGAGGAAGGAGGAGGAGGAGGAGGAGGAGGAAGAAGAAAGAAATAGAGGAAAAGAAGAAAGAGAAAGAGGGAAAAGGATGATGAATACGACAACGAAGAGGAAGAAAGAAGAGAAAACAGAAGAAAGAAAAAGGAGAAAGAAGAAGGAAAAAGAGGAAGGAAAAAGAGGAAGGAGGAGGAGGAGGAGGAGGAGGAGGAGAAGGAGGAGGAGGAGGAGGACTGCGACGCCACGACAGCGACCAGGCCAGACGCTGGTGTGAAGGAAAGGGTGGTTTCGCGTGAGGTGCGTAGACCGAGGAGATACTTTAACATCAAGTCAGACAACTTAATAGCCTGTTTATCTTCTGCTCATATTATTGGCGGTAATGCCAGGGTGATTTAGGGCCTCTCTCCCCCCCCTCTCTCTCCTCCTCTCTCTCTCTCCCCCTCCCCCCACCTCCTCCTCTTCTTACCTCCTCCCCTCCCCCTCCCCCTCCTCCTCCCCCTCCACTCTTCCGCCCGCGTGACGGTAAGATCCGGTCATAATTTTCAACACTCATCGTCTGAGTTGTAATTAAGCGCAGGTGATTGTATTAAGCAAATGAGAAACTTTTTTTTTTCTTTTTCGGGGAGAGGAATTCCGATATATACTTTGTCTTGATGTAATTATGCAGCTTTGTTTATTGAGGTGTGTTTGTATGATATATATATATATATATATATATATATATATATATATATACATATATGTACATATATATGTATATGTGTGTATGTTTGTGTGTTTGTGTGAGTGAGTGAGTGTGTGTTTGTGTGTGTGTGTGTGTGTGTGTGTGTGTTTGGGTAAGTGTGTGTGTGTGTAACATATAAATATATGTATTTATGACTGTATATGTATATATGTGCTTATGTATATACATGTGTGTGTGTGTTAATCAGCCAATTATCTTTTTTTCTTTCTTTCTTTCTTTCTTTCCTGTTTTTGTGCACGTAATCGGACAAGAATTGGGTGATTCATAATGGGTGTTAGCGAGGATGTTCAGTGTCCATTAGGCGAAATTAATTAGGAAAAGCTGACGGAAGGGAAAGGTTGGAGATGTCAAATTGCGAAGTTTTATAGTGATTTTATGCGCCGCTGATACTGAAAGCGTTCCGGCCTCGTCTACTCATCCCCCCCTCCCCCTCCTTTCTCCCTCTCCCCTCGCCTCCCCTCCCCTCCCCTCCCTCCGTCACACGCACACGAACACCTCCCCCTCCCTCCTTCCTCCCCTCCCCTCTCCTTCCACCTCCCCCTCCCCTCTTCTTCCACCTCTTCCTCCCCTCTTCTTCCTCCTCCTCCCCTCCCCCACCTCCTTCCTCCTTTCTCTCCTCCTCCCTCCTCCTCAACCTCCCCCCCCCCCCCCTTAACGCCGGTCCTATCACAAACATACAAGCGGTTGATAAATCGCTGTTATTTTCTTTGTTTTCTTTCTTTCTTTTGTGTTAGTTTTCTTTCCCTTTATTCTCTTCTCTCTTTTCTTTATTTTTATCTTGATTCTCTCCCTGTTTTCTTTTTCTTATTTTTATTCGTAATCCTTTTCATATTCTTTCTCATCCTCTTCCTCACCTTCTTCACTGTCTCTTCTTTATTCTTTATTCTTTATCTTTATTCTCTTCCTCTATTCCACATCCTTCTCATTCGCTTTCTCCCCTTCCTTATTCTCGTCCTCTCCTCATTCCACATCTTCCTCGCCATCCTCACTATCTCTTCCTCCTCTCTCTCTTAACTATCTTCTCTATTTTCTCCTTCTCCTTCTCCCCCTCTTCCTCCATTTTATTGGTATTGTTCTCCCGGTTACACCACGGCTGAGACCGGTACTTAAAAAAAGAGAAAAAGAAAAAAAGAAATACAAGCTCCGAACACGTCTGCCGCTAGAATGAGACTACCATTAACCAGTTTTACTACTAATGATCTTTCCTTGGAGCTCTCTCCTCATCTCTCTCTCTCTCTATCTCCTCTCTCTCCTCTCTCTCCTCTCTCTCTCTCTCTCTCTCTCTCTCTCTCTC
>NC_061846.1:1574223-1577798 GCF_019202785.1 Penaeus chinensis
GGAAGGGGAGAGGGGAGGGGGGGGTGAAAAGCGGGGGTATCAAGAGTTCATTAATCACGGTCAAGCCCTTTCATCCCCAGACACCTTGTCGCTCGCCAACGCCGTCCAAGATTTCGACAGATTCTTTGTATGAACCAGCAGATTCCTTTCATCCTACAGCTGTCTCTCTCTCTCTCTCTCTCTCTCTCTCTCTCTTTCTCTCTCTCTCTCTCTTTTCTTCTTTTTCTTTTTTCTTTTTTTGGTGGGTGGGTGGGGGTGGGGTTGGGTGGGGGGGGGCGGGGTTGGGGGAGAGGGGGAGGGGGTGTTTTTCACATCCTATGGCCCTTTTCTTCGCTATATATTTATCCCCTTTTTTTATCTCTGTATCTCTCTGCCTTTTCTCTATCATTATTGTTTTCGTTAGTATCAACTTTCAAATTATTATTGTCGTTTTTACTGTTTTGGTTATCATTGTTATTATCATCCTTATTATTGATTATCATTACTGTTATTATTAACATCAAATGTGCTGTTATAATCAATGTTATTAATATTATTATTATTATTATTATCATTATTATTATTATGATAATGATGTTGTTCTTGTTACTGTTGTTATTATTACTATCATCATTATCATCTTTATTATTGCTATGCTCATTGTTATTATCATTATTATTGTATTATTATCATTAATATTACTTTATCCCTATCACTATTATTATTATTATTATTACTATCATTATCGTTAGCATCATAATTGTTATTTCAATTATTATTATTCTGATGGTGATAATTATATTTTTGTCATTATCATTACGATTATCATCCTTATCATTAACATTATCATCATCATCGCCATTGTACGTATCATAAACATTATCATAGTTCCTACATTTATCATTACTAACATCATCATCATTATCCCTATTCATATCCTCATTATCATCACTATCACAATCTTTAACCAACATTTCTCTCTCTCCTTTTCCTCTCACCTTCTATCTTCCTGTTTCTACCCTTCATAACATTTTTTTTTCTTCTTCTTTATTTTTATCACACTTTCCTCTTTTCGTAGAGATTAACACCCGTTTTATCCGCCGTGTCTTTACACCTAATTAACACCTTTAGAGGCATTTTCTTCTGGCCTGATGATGAGGAAGGTCGCCGCCTTCGAAACGTCGTGACTGACTGTCCCTTTTCAGAGTGGGGGTGGGTTGAGTGTTGTTTTTGATGCTTTTGTTTGTTGGTTTTGTTGTTGTTTTTGTTGTTTTTGTTGCTGTTGGTTTTGTTTGTTTTTGTTTGTTGTTTTATTGTTTTTATATTTGTTTATGTTGTTGTTTTTGTTGCTGTTGTTTTTGTTTTATTTTTGTTTTTGTTTGTTGTTTTATTGTTTTTCTTGTTGTTTATGTTGTTGTTTTTGTTTGTTTTTTGTTTTTGTTGATGTTTAAGTTGATGTCATTTATGTTGTTCTTACTGCTATTTTTTCTGTTGTTATAAGAAAGAAAGAACATGAAAAAGGAGTAGTGAAAAAAATAGATAAGATACGAGGAAGAAAAAGAAAAATAAGATAAGAAATAATATAAATAATAAGAAGAAAAACACGATGATAAACAAAGGGACAAGATCAAAAACAAACAAACAAACAAAACAGACAGTAAACAGAGACCAAAATAAATAATGAATCAAGACGTCATACGCAGAGAGAATGTAAACTAATGAATATATATTGTGCAATTGCAGAATCAACTGTGCAAATACATCTAGGATCCGGGGTCTGTCTGAACACTCGTCGCCATGTTTATTCAGATCATGTAAATTGAATAACGATAGATATTGCCCGTTTAATGAAATGAAAGTATCTGCGTAGCTTATTCAAATAGGGAAGGAATGAACATGCGATAGATAAACAAAGAAATGGATTACTGAATACAGAAATGGATGAAAGAATGGATTATGATATATATTTATATATATATATATATATATATATATATATGTATATGTATGTAAGTATGTATGTGTGTGTGTGTGCGTTTGTGTGTGTGTCTGTGTGTGTGTGTGTGTATGTGTGTGTGTGTGTGTGTGTGTGTGTGTGTGTGTGTCTTTGTGTGTGTGTGTGTGTGTGTGTGTGTGTGTGTGTCTTCGTGTGCGTGTGTGTGTGTGTGTGAATGAAGAAGGAATTGACATCACTTATAAGTATTGATAAATAGATAGTTATTAAGAATTGGATTGAGTAAAAAAAAAAAAAAAAAAAAGCTATCTCTTGGATATATGAGTCAATAGACGGTTATATGGAAAGAAATCATATGGGGAAAAAAAATAAAATGCTGTTTTTTTTATATGATGAAATAAATAAAATGGAAAAAAAAATTGAGATAGAGAAAATTTGACTTCACATATGACAAGAATAGAATAAAGAATGTTTTATTAAGAGCGATACGAACGTCAATGAAAAGGACATACAGAATCAATTTAATAAATATGGTAAACAAAAAATATCAGTCAATTATGAAGGAATCAGAAAAAAACTTTAGATAAAAGGAAACATACTTTTATTTATGAACCATTATATATGGATAAATAAAGAACACGATATCTTCATAAATAATTTGATAAAGGGGAAATATCAAATAATGAAATAGATAAAATTAAAATGATTCATTTCTGTCTCTATATCTCTTCGTATCTATATTTATTTATCTATCTAACTATATCTATCAGTATCTTCATCTCTACCTACTGTGTATCAATATGTATATCTTTATCTAAATTCATATCTGTATCTATACTTATATCTATATCAGTATCTTTACCGATATCTATGTCTATCTGTTTCTCTTTATTCTATTTTCATAAATGTTATTTTAATTATCTTTATTTTTTATTTTTATTTTTTTTTTTTATATGCATTCTCTTTCTCTCTCTTTCTCTTTCTTTCGCAATCTCTCTCTCTTTCTCCTCCTTCTCTGCTCCTTCGCATCCCTTTCTTTCTTCCCTTTCCTTTTCTCCTCCTCAACACCTTCCTCCTTCTCTCTCTCCTCCTCCATACTCTCTTTCTCCTCGTCCTCCTTTTAATCCTCCTCCTCCTCCTCTTCCTTTCCTCCTACTCTCATTCTCCTTCCCACCTTCCTTATCCTTATCCCTTTCCTCCTCCTCATCCACAATCTCTTTTCTTATACTCATCCTCCCTTTCTCCACCCAGCTTCCTTATCCTCCTCCCTTTCCCAATACACTTTCCTCCACCTCCTCCTTCCTTCCTCCACCTCCTCCTCCTCTTCCTCCACCTCCTCCTCCTATCTCCTCCTCCACCTCCTCCACCTCCTCCTCCTCCTCCTCCTCCTCCTCCTCCTCCTCCTCCTCCTCCTCCTCCTCCTCCTCCTCCTCCTCCTCCTCCTCCTCCCTTTCCCAATTCACTTTCCTCCACCTCCTCCTTCCTTCCTCTACCTCCTCCTCCTCCTCCTCCACCTCCTCCTCCTCCACCTCCTCCTCCCTCCTCCTCCTCCTCCCCTTCCCCTTTTCCCAATTTACTTCCTCCACCTCCTCCCCCTTTCCCTTCCTCTACCTCCTCCTCCTCCTCCTCCACCTCCTCCCCT
>NC_061846.1:1580398-1585398 GCF_019202785.1 Penaeus chinensis
TCTCTCTCTCTCTCTCTCTCTCTCTCTCTCTCTCTCTCTATCTTTCTCTCTCTCTCTCTCTCTCTCTCTCTCTCTCTCTCTATCTCTCTTTCTCTCTCTCTCTACCTACCTATCTATCTATCTGTCTGTCTATCTATCTCTTTTTTTCTTGTGTGATTTATTTATGGAGAGTGTTAGTGTTTTGTTGTTGTTTCTTGCTTGTCCTTTATTTATTTTTTTGAGGAGGGAATAATGATGATGATGGTGATAATATTACTGATAATAATAGTAGCAATGATAGTAATAATAACGGTTACGATGATTGTGATAATGATGATAGTAATGATAATAATAATGACGACAGTAATGCAATAATGATGATAATGATAATAAAGATAACACTAATAATGACGACGATAATAATGATAACATATAGTCAAATACTTTCCAATTTACCAATACCAATGATCAATAATATCACAGTAATAAAAATAATGTGCGGATAAAGATGAAAATGAATTGCCATAAACAAAACAAAACAACAAAAACAACAACAACAACAATAACAACAACAACAGCAACAATAACAGCGATAACAACAACAGCAACAATAACAACAACAGCAAAAACAAACGTCTATTACGTGTAAAGCTTTCGTAAACTACAAGAAACTATTTTCAATACACACTTTTATCATACTAATAATAGATAAGATGGTATGATGTGCAAAATCCATAATGATATTGTTTACGATAAGTTCCCTGATTACATTCTTATGATTTAATACTATGCCTAAGATTAAGTTCAATAAATGTATATTATTTCACGTGATTTTTATTTTATTCTCTTATTTTATTTTTGGGTGTTTTTTTATCTGTAATTATGTCTCATTTCATCTCAATTCTCTCTCTTTCTCTCTCTCTCTTTCTTTCTCTCTTTCTCTCTCTCACTCTCTCTCTCTCTCTCTCTCTCTCTCTCAATTCTCTCTCTTTCTCTCTCTCTCTTTCTTTCTTTCGGTCTCTCTCACTCTCTTTCTCTCTCTCTCTCTCTCTTTCTTTATCTCTCTCTCTATCTCTCTCTCTCTCTCTCTCTCTCTCTCTCTCTCTCTCTCTATCTCTCTCTCTCTTTCTCTCTCTCGAAATTTCCTATTCTCTTGTACATTTTCTTTCTATTTCTTTCTTTCTTTAGTTTTATTTACTCTTCTTTATCTATTTTTTATTTAGTTTACTTTACTAGTTTTTTTCGTTTTTTATTATACTCCTTTTATTCTTCTTTTCGTTTTTTGTTTCCATCATCGTCATTTCATCCTTTTTTTCTTCTTTCTTTCTTTCTTATTATTTATTATTTTTCTTAATTTTCTTATTTCTTTTTTTTTTTTTTTTTTTTTTTGTGTGTGTGTTCCCTCGTCTTCTTATTTTTTCTCTCTCCTCCTTTCCCTCCTTTTCTTTCTATCCCTCCTTATGTTTTCTTTCCTTTTCTTCTGTCCTTTTCATCCCATATTCTCCTTCCTCTCCTTATTATCTCTTCTCTTTATCCCCACCCTAAAAATTATCACCTCTCCTTCCCCTATGCCTCTCCCTTCTCCCCCTTCCCCACCCCCTTTCCCAACCTCATCTCACCTCTTCCTTTCGTTTCTCCTTTCTCTCTTTCTCCTATCCGCCCCTCCTTCATCTCATATCACCCTTCCCTTTCCCCTTTCCTTCCCCTCTCCTCTATCCCCCTCCTTATCCCATATATCTCTTTCTCCTCCTTCTTCCTCCTTCTTCCCTACCTCTTCCCTACACCTCCTTCCCTCTCTTCTCCCACCCCCTCCCCTACGCCTTTCTTTATTCCATCTCGCCCCTCCCTTTCACCCCTCCTTTCCCTCCTTCTCTCCCCCTCTTCACCATATCTGACCCCTCCCCCCCTTTTTCCTACCTCCCTCCTCACCCCAACTCATCACCCCCACCCTACAACCCTTCCCCTCCCCATTTTATCATCCCTGCCCAACCCCTATCACCCTTCCCCCTTCCCTTCCCCCCTCCCCACCCCACCACATCGCCCCTCCCCGACCCCTATCACCCCTCCCTCTTCCCTTCCCCCTCCCCGACCCCTATCATCCCTCCCTCCCCCCCTCCTTCTCTCCCCCTCTCATCTCATCACCCCTACCCCTTCCCTTCTCCCTCCCCACCCCACCACATCGCCCCTCCCCTACCCATATCACCCCTACCCCTTCCCTTCCCCCTCCCCACCCCACCACATCACCCTTCCCTCTTCCCTTCTCCCCTCCCCACCCCACCACATCACCCTCCTCCTCTCCTTCTCCTTCCCCCCACCCCCTTCCCTTCCCCCTCCCCACCCCACCACATCACCATCCTCCTCTCCTTCTCCTTCCCCCCACCCCCTTCCTTCTCTCCCCCTCTCCCCCTCTCCCTCAATGATGGAGAGGTCGGTAGGTTGCCTTCCCCAGCCGCTCCATCACGTACTTCTGGCAGACAAGGAACCTCAAGAAATTAGCTTGGTTCTCTTGGGTACTTTTGCCTTAGGGGGGGGTGAAAGGGGGGGTGAGGGGGGTGAGGGGTTGAGGGTGAGGGGGGAAGAGTGGGAGGGGTGAGGGGGTGAGGGGGGGAAGAGTGGGAGGGGGTGAGGGGAAGGTGAGGGGGAGGAGGGAGGGGGAGGAGGGCGAAGGGAATGGAGGGGAAGAGAAACAGGAGGAAGGGGAGAAAGGAAGGGAAGAGAGGGAGAAGGGGAGGGAAGAGAGGGAGAAAGGAAGGAAAGAGAGTGAGAAGGGAAGGGAAGAGAGGGAGAAAGGAAGGGAAGAGAGGGATAAGGGAAAGGAAGAGAAGGAGAAGGGAAGGGAAGAGAGGAAAAAGGGAAGGGGAGAGAGGAAGAAGGGAAAGGAAGAGAAGGAAAATGGGAAGGAGAAGTGAAGGGAAAGGAATTGGGAATCCGTGTGTTCGTATGTGTATGTTTTTAAATGTTTATTTGTGAATTAATCTAATTATTTTATTATCATCTTCATTAACATCATCATTATCTATCATTACTTGAATTCGCATCATCCTCAATATTATTCAATATCATCCCTGTGATTGTCAATATTGTTATTCTTATTATTACTACAACCATTTTATTGTTGTTGTTGATATAATGCTATAATTATAGCCATGAAAATAGCAATTTTATAATTATTATGATATTGTAAAGAACATGAGCAACAAGGACAACAAATGCAATAATAATGATGATTGTGATGACGATGATGATGATGGTGATAGTAATAATGATTGAAATAACAATAAAGATAATAATGATTATAATAGTGATAATATAATGATAATGGTAATAATAATAATAAAACTCCTACTGATATTAATGATAATAATAATACAAATACTACTACTACTACTACTACTGTTAATATTAATATTAATAATAATAGTGATCATAATAATGATAATTATAATAATGATAATAATAAATATGATAATAAAGACGACGATAATAATGATAATAATTATAATAGCAATACTAATGATACAATTAATAACAGTAATAATAATAATAATAATAATAATAATAAAAATAATGATAATGATAATGATAATGATAATAATAATAATAATAATAATGATGATAATAATAATAATAAAAATGATATTAAAAATTATAATAATAATAATATCAATAATAATAATGAACATACCGATGATAATGATAATAATAGAAAAAAATATGATAAGGATGGTAAGAATAATAATAATAAAAAAAATATTATAAAGATGATGATAATAATAATAATGAAAATAATAATAAAGAAAATATGATTATGATAATAGTGATGATAATGATGATGATGATAATAATAATAATAACAATAATAATAATAATAATAATAATAGTAATAATAAGGGTAATAAGGATGAAAATGATAATAATAATGATAATGGTAATAATGATAGAAATAATAGTAATGATTATAATAATAATCATGACAGTAGGAATAGTAATAATAATAATGCAAATAATAATAATGATAATTATGACAATAGTGACAACAACAACAACAACAATAATAATAATAATAATAATAATAATAATAATAATAATAATAATAAAAATAATGATAATAATAATAACAATAATAATAATGATAATAATAATAATAATAATAATAATAATAATAATCATAAGAAGAAGAAAAACAATAAAAATAACTTTAATATCAAAAAGATGTTTCTTGTTATTATTATCATTATTATTATTATTATTATTATCATTATTATTATTATTATTATTATTATTATTATTATTATTATTATTATTATCATTATTATTATTGTTGTTGGTATATTATTGTTATCATTACTATCATTATTATTATTATTATTGTTATATTATTGTAATTATTATTATCATTATTATTATTATTATTATCATTATCATAGAAGCAACAAGAAAGAATATTGATAATGATATGCATGATAATGCAAATAATAATAGTAATAATAATGATAATAATAATAATAATATTAATTACAATAATAATGATAATAAAAAAGTATAATAATGATAATAATGGTAATAAAAATAGTAATAATAATAATAATAATAATAATAATAACAATAGCAGCAATAACATAAAAATGAGCATAACAATAATAACTGCCATCATGACAGCAACAACATCAATAAAAACAGCAACAGTAACAATAACAAAAACATTAACAAAAACACCCATTCCGTACCAGCATTGGACAACCATCGCAGTCGCCCACAGTGCCTCCTCCTCCCCCCCCCCCCCCCCCCTCCGCTGCCCACAGTGCCTCCTCCCCTTCCCCCCCCCCCCTCCGTCCCTCCCGCCCACAGTGCCTCCTCCTCTGCCCCCCCCCCCCCGCCGCCCACAATCGGCGTGCGTGAGAAAGGAGAAGGATTTTGGGGCGTGACTAATCTGTGGCATTTACTCATTTGGCCATTTATTGAAAAAAAGTGCGAGGGAAAATGGCTTTTTTGGGGAAAGGGGGGTAGGGGGAGGGGGGGGG
>NC_061846.1:1590398-1592898 GCF_019202785.1 Penaeus chinensis
ATTATTAGTAGTAGTAGTAGTAGTAGTATCATCATTATTATTATTATTATCATTATTATTATTGTTATTATTATCATTGATATTATTATTATTATTATCATTATTATTATTATTATCATTATTATTATTATTATCATTATTATTGTCATTATTATTATCATCATTATTATTATTATCATTATTAATATCATTATTGTTATTATTACTATTATTATCATCATTATTATTATCATCATCATCATCATCATTATTAGTATTACTGATATTATGATTATTAGTAGTAGAAGTAGCAGTAGTAGTAGTAATATCATTTTTGTTGTCATCATCATTATTTTGAATACTATCATTATCATTTTTATTATTATTATGATTATTATTATCATTACTTTTATTATTATTATCATTATATTACTACTATTATTATTATTATTACTATTATTATTATTATCATCATTATCATTATTATTATTATTATTATTATTACTATTATTATGATAATTATAACTTTTATTATTATTATTATTATTATTATTATTATTATTATTATTATTATTATTATTATTATTATCATTACTGTTATTATTATCATTATTATCATTATTATCATCATTGTTTTAATTGTCATCATCATTAGCATTAGCATTATCAAATATCATTTTCTTATTTTTTACTTCGTCTGTTCATAATGATAGTAATATAACGATAAGGATAAAACAACAAAAATAATAATGGTAACAATAATGATGATTATATTTATTATGAACTAATTAATGATAATATTAATACTGAAAGTGATTATGATAATAATGATGATAATAATTACGATGATAGTAATAATAATAAAGATAATAATATTAATAATATTAATAATAATAGCAATAATGATGAGGATGATAATAATAATAATAATGATAATAATAAAAATGATAATAATAATAATAATAATAATAATAAAACAATAATAATAACAACAATAATAAAAATGACGATGATAATAACAACAGCAACAATAATAATAATAGTATATATCTCAATAACAATAATGGTTTTAAAAATAATGATAAAAAGGGTTATAATACTAGTAATAACAGTAAAAACAAGAACAAAAACAATAATGATGATAGTAACAATGATAATGAAAATAGAAATAGTAGTAATATTCGTAATAGTGATACTGATATAAATGATAATACCGATAATGATAAAATTTATAATAATGATAATAATAATAGTAATAATGGTGACAACATTAATTCATATAATAATGATAATACTAGTAACTAACAATTATAATTATAATAACAATTGTAATAACAATAACAATATTAATAAAGATGATAATAATAACTATAATAATAATAATAATAATAATGATAATAATAATGATAATAATGATAATAATAACAAAACTAATGATAGTAATGATAATAATAATAATGATAATAAAAATAACAATAATAATAATAATGATGATAATATTAATAATGATAATAAAAATAATAATAAAAATAATAATAATAATAATGATAATAATAATGATAATAATAATAATAATAACAAAACTAATGATAGTAATGATAATAATAATAATGATAATAAAAATAACAATAATAATAATAATGATGATAATATTAATAATGATAATAAAAATAATAATAATAATAAGGATAATAATAATAACAATAATAATAATGATAACCATAATGATAGCAACAATAATGATAATAACGACAATAACAATCATGATAATAATGATAATACCAATAATCATATTGATACTGACAATATAACAACAATAATGGTAATGATAATGATAGTAATTAAGAACAAGAAGGAAAATAACTAAAACAGCATAATATTATTAGCGATAACAGTTATGACAATAATGAACGCAATAATATGAAGAGCGAGAAGACGAAAGACAATAATAATGGTAATAATAATGATAATAATAATGATGATGACGATAATGATAATAGCAATGATGATAATGATAGTAATAGTTATGTTAACAACATAAAAATCATCATTATCATCATAATAAGCATAATGATAATAATCATCATAATAATAATAATGATAATAACAATAATAATAATAATAATAATAATAATAACAACAATAATAATGATGATGATAATAAGAATGTTAATAATAATAATGATAATAATAACAACAATGATAATAATAATAATTGTAGTAGTAACAATAATAATAATAATGATAATAATAATAATAATAATAATAATAACAATGATAATAATAGTAATAATGATAAACATAATAACAATAACAATAAAAATGATAACAATAATAGTAATAACAACAACAATGATAGCAATGATAATAACGATGATAATAATATTAATAATAACAACAACAACAAAAACAATGATAATAATAATAATAATAATAATAATAATAATGATAATAATAATAAATTATATTAATAATAATAATATAATAATGATAAAGCTAATAAGAAAAAAAAAATGATAAT
>NC_061846.1:1600398-1602898 GCF_019202785.1 Penaeus chinensis
AACAATTTTCCTTCGTAACATTTTATTCATTTTCTCTTTTTCTTATTCTCATTATCACAAAGAATATCCTCTCATTCCGAAATATTTTAGATCTTTTTCACTAGCATCATTTATAATCATCATTACCTTAGTGCATTTATTATTTATACTATTTATCATCGTCTCTACCGAAGCCGATGATGATGATGTTAATTATCATCGTTATTATGAGAATTAACATTATCATCATTACTATCATGGTCATTAGTTCTATTATTGGTATTATTAACACTAGTACTAGCACTATTACAACAACAATAGCTACAACTACAACAAATAGCATTATCATTACAAGTGTTGTTGTTGCTGTTGAAATTGCAGATGCAGTGGTTATCATTATTAGGAGTTGTGGTTTTACTGGTTATCTTGCTGTTATCTTCATTATCGTTGTTATAATTACCTATGCTATCATATTTATTTGTATTATTATTATCGTCATTAGTTTTGTTATTGATATTATCATTATCATTCTGTTTAATATTATTAATATTATTATCATGATTATTTATATTGTTATGATTAATATGATCTTTATCATTATCATTATTTTCATTTCGTTAATGTTATTTTGGTTATTGTTATTATTACTATTATTATTACTAATATTATAATATTATTATTATTACCTTATCTATACATTATCATTATCATCATTACTATTATTATTGTTATTATCATCATTATCATTATTATTATTATCATTATTATTATTATTATCATTATTATTATTATTATTAGTAGTAGTAGTAGTAGTAGTATTATCATTATTATTATCATTATTATTATAATCATAATTATTATTATCATGATTATTATTACTATTTTTATTATCACTATTATTATTATTATTACTATTATTATTATTATCATTATTATTATTATCATTATTGTTATTATTATTATTGTTATTATTATCATTATTATCATTATTATCATTATCATTATTATTATTATTATTATTATCATTATTATTATTGTTATTATTATTATTATTATTATCATTATTATTATTATTATTGTTATTATTATTGTTATTATTATTGTTATTATCATTATCATTATTATTATTATTATTATTATTATTATTATTATTATCAACATTATCATCCCTATAGTTAGTATCAATATCTTGTTATTATTTTTATTATTATAGTTATTCTGATAATTATTTTTATCATCATTTTTCTTCTCATTATCATTATTTTTAATATTATCATTATTATTATTATTATCATTATTATTATAATTATTATTATTATTATTGTTATTATTATTATTATCATTATTATTATTATTTTAATTGTATCATTGTTATTATCATTATTATTACCTCTATTTCTATTACTATTATTATTATTGTTTTTATTATTGGTATCATTATTTATTTTATTATAAATATTAATATTATTAATATCACTATCATTATTGTTATTATGATTATAATTATAATCTTTATCATTATAATCATTACTATCATTGTTACAGCTATTAATATCACTGTTATTAGTATTATCATTAGTAGTAGTAGTTCTAGTATTGTTATTAGAATTATTATCATTATTATTGTTACTATGATTATTATTATTATGATTATTTTTTTTATTATCATTATTATTATTGTTGTTGTTGTTGTCATTGTTATTTTTATTACCTTTTTTATTATTATCATCATTACCATTATCATTATCATTATTATTATTATTATTATTATTATCATTATTATTATTATCATTATTATTATTGTTATTATTAATATTGTTATTATTATTACCATTATTATTATTACTATTATTATCATTACTATTACTATTATCATTATCAATGTTAATATCATTATTACTATAACGACAATGCTAATAATAACGATAATAAGACAATGATAATGAATATATAATTATTATTTTTGACGATAATAATATATTAATAATTTCCCTTTGTCTTTATATATACCTTTTTATCTATATATCTCTTTTTTGAGAAAAACTAATAATCAGATAATAATAATAATGATAATAATCAGAGTAGGCATTCAATGCAACAACAATACTCAACATCCTCGTGGATTTATACAGTCAGTGCATGGTTTTTGGTCAACATGTACAAACGTTCATGACTGTAGATGTTCTCCTACATAACAAAGCACTTCCTGTTATTAGCATGTCCTCAACTCTCTTTGAGTCTCTCTCTCTCTCTCTCTCTCTTTTTCTCTCTCTCTATCTATCTATCTATCTCTTTCTCTGTCTCTCTCTTTTTCTCTTTCTGTATATATCTCTCTCTCTCTCTTTCTCTCTCTTTCTCTTTCTGTACCTCTCTCTCTCTCTCTCTTTATATATATATATATATATATATATATATATATACTCCTCCCCCCCCCCCTAACCTCATTCCTCCTCCCTCTCTTGTACTGCACATCCCTTAAAACTCTCACCCCCACCACCTTCCCCTTCCCCCTCCCCATACC
>NC_061846.1:1607898-1610398 GCF_019202785.1 Penaeus chinensis
ATGATAATGATAATTAGGATGATGATAATGATATTAACAATAATGATAACATCAACAGCAAATACTAAAATAAAGATAATAATAATAGTAATAATAGTAACGATAGTATTAATAATAATAATGATAATAGCAATAATGATAACAATAATAATGAAAATGCTAAGGATAGCAATAATAAAAAAAAAATATATATAATGATAACAATTAAATAACAACATTAAAAATAAAGATAATTCAAATAATGATAATAATAAATATGATGATAATGATGATGATGATAATTATAGTAATAATAACAATAACAATTAAAATAATAATTATAATAATGATAATAATAATAGTAACAATAATAATGACAATAACAGTAAAACTAACAATAAAATTGTTAGTAATGATGAAAATAGTAAAACTAATAATGACAATAATAATGATAACAATGAAATAAAAATACTAAAATAATGATAATAATGATGATGATAATAATAATGTAATTATAATAATCACAACAACAACAATAGTAATAATAATGATAATAATAGTAATAATAATAATAATGATAATAATAATAATAATATTAATAATAAAGATAATAATAATAATAATAATAATAATGATAATAATGGTAATAAGAGTAACAACAACAATAATAATAGTAATAATAATAATGATAATAATAGTAATTATAATAATAAAAATAATAACAATAATAATGATAATAATAATAATATAAATAACAATAATAACAATAGTACTACTACTATTACTACTAATAGTGATAATAATAATAATAATGATAATAATAATGATAATGATGATAAAGATAATAGTAAAAATAATAGTAATAATAGCAATAATGATATTAATTACAATAATAATGATGATGATGATAATAACGAAAATAACAATAATTATCATGAAAATATCAACTCCAGTATTAGTGATATTAATAATAATGATAATAATGATATTGATAATGACAATACAGATCATAATAATCAAGATACCAATGAAAACAACAATCAATAAGAATAAGAAAAATGATAATCATGATATAATTATAATCATAACAGCTTTGACAACAACAATCACGAATAAAGATAAGAATAATAAATAAGATAACAGTGGTAATGAAAATGATAAATGATAATGATGACAATTACGATATTGATAATAATAGTGATAAAAAAATAATGAAACATGAAGATTATTATTATTATCATCACTATTATTATTATTATCATTATTATTATTATCACTACTATTATAATTACTTTTATTGCTATTATTATTGTTTTTATCACTCTTATTCTTATTGTTATTATTATTACTAATATCATTATCTATATGATTTTTGTTATCATATCCTTATCATCATCATCATCAACATTATTATTATTATTATAATAATAATAATTATTATTATTATTACTATTATTATCATTATTATTATTATCATCATCATCATCATCATTATTGTTATTACCATCATTATCCTTATCATAACTATTATTATTATTATTATTATTATTATTATTATTATTATTATTCTTAGGTTTATTATTGTTATCATCATCAGTGTTATTACTATTAACGTCATCATTATTATTATTGCTTCTGTTATCACTATTATCCTATTTATCATTATTATTATTATTACAGTTATTATTATTGTGATTATTATTATAATAAATATTATAATCATCATTATTATCATTGTTATTATTATTATTACTGTCATCATCATAATCAACATCAATACTATTATTATTTTTATCATCATTATTATTGCTATTAATAGGATCACTATCAACATAATTATCATCATCATAATCAATATGATCAATTGTTATCATCAATATTATTATTATCATCATCATCATCATCATCATCATTATCATAATGGAAATTGTCATTATCTTTATTATTATCAATATTATTGTTATTAGTGTTATTGGCCTTATTACCTTCATTATCATTATCATAATTGTTACCCTCTATATCATTGCCATTTTCATTATCATCATTATTATTACTATCACTAACATCATCATTATCACTATCGTCAATATTATCATTATTATCACCATTAATATTATATTTGTTGTTGTTACTGTTGTTATTATTACTATTGCCATTATTATCACTTTTGTTATTAACATTATCATTATTATTATCATTATTACTACTTTATTATTTTCATTATCACCTTCCCTTCCCAACACCCTCCCTTTCCCTCCCCTCTCCCCTCTCCCCTTTACCCCCCCCCCCCCCCCTTCGAAGTGCCTCTGCAAATGGGCCAATTAAACAAAAGCTTTTCCTGCTGTCTATTTTAATGGGGATCATAGGTGGGCGTATGTGACGTGGCGAAAGGGGCGTGGCTTGCATGAGTGGGCGGGAGGCGGGGTCATTCTTAATATTGTGTCGTCTGTATGCGTATGTGCATGGGTTTGTATTTGGTTGGTTAGAATGTATATATATGTGTGTGTGTGTTTGTGTGTTG
>NC_061846.1:1620398-1622898 GCF_019202785.1 Penaeus chinensis
AGATAGATAGATAGATAGATAGATAGATAGATAGATACTATATGTATGCATATATACTATAGATATGCATAAATATAAATAGTATATATATGTATATGTAGGAATATATACATATATACATATATATTTACATATTTATATATACTATATGTATATATATTATAGTAGATATATGAATACATATGTATATATACACATATATATGAGTGTGTGTGTGTATATATATATATATATATATATATATATATATATATATATATATACACACTATATGTATATATATATATATACATGTGTATATATATTATAGTATATATATATACATATATATATATATATATATATATATATATATATATATATATATATATATATACTATATGTATACATATATGTATATAAGTTATAGTATATATATGTATATATATGTATATATATATATATATGTATATATACACATATATATATACATATATATACATTTATATACTGTAATTTATATACATATATGTATACATATAGTGTGTGTATATATATATATATATATATATATATATATATATATATATATATATATTTATATGTATATATATATATATATATATATATATATATATATATAGTATATGTATACATATATGTATATAAATTATAGTATATACATATGTATATTTATGTATATATATGTATATATATGTATATATATATATATATATATATATATATATATATATATATATGTGTGTGTGTGTGTGTGTGTGTGTGTGTGTGTGTGTGTGTGTGTGTGTGTATACAGGAAGAAAGAAAGAGAGAGATTTCAATATATAAGCAATCTTCTGTAAACGCATGTGTCTGTATATGTTCTTGGAGGTTATAGGTGTGTGTGTATGTATGTGTGTGTGTGTGTCTATGTGTATGTATGTTGTGTGTGTGTGTGTGTCTATGTGTACGTATGTGTGTGTGTGAATGTGTGTGTGTATGTCTGTGCGTGTTTATTTATGTGTGGGAATATGTGTGCACAATTTTCCATCTACTAGTTTCTTCCAGCGACCCTTTCATTCCACCGACCCGTTCTCTCTCCTAACTGCTCCTTCTGTTTCACTCTGTTGAATCGTCATGCCGCTGTCTGAGAAATAATATTTATCCTTTAAATCAAACCTATAAACCTTTACTTTCATGTCGTGATTATAATTATTATCCCTTTTTTTTCTATCGAGAAATATATTTTTTGCGCATCTTTCCCACCGCGATCGCTTACACTCAGGGTCCCTTGGCCATTGGCGGGAGCGTGTTAGAAAATAATTTGATTTGAGATGTCGGGAGCTGCGTTCTGTGATAGCACTCTAATATATAGATACGCGATATAACATTACTATATTGCCTTCAGGAGCTGCTGCTATCATTAAGCTTCGATCATTACATACTACGCTATATCTGGGCGGTCGACATTATGACGTCACAGTGGGAGAGTCGGTCGCGAAATAGTCATGACAAGATCTATATTTTTTTGCTATTATTATTATCTTCTTTTTCTTTGGCCGTATCTAATAAGGTTTGGGTGTCGATTTGTCTGTATCACCTTTTTTTTTTTCTTTCTTTCTTTCTCTCTGTCTCTTTCTCTTTTATCATCACCGCGGTGATATAGTTTCTCGTTTGATAATTACGATTGTGACGTCACAATTACACGTTCGGAATCGTAATGGCATTTCATTCAGGTTTATTTTTCTCTCTTTTTTATTATACTTTTGCCATATTGCAAGAGGTCTATACAGAGAGAACAGGAAGGAGAAAAGGGGACTGATGATAATAATGATAACAAGACGAATAAATTTACGATCGAGGGAAAATAACTATATTATCATCGATATTTATAATGATGGCTTCTAGTGATGACGCTCCAATGAAAACACTCATTTTATAACTGATATCTATAAAGCATAAAATAATAATCCAGATCCCGTTATAATGAAATGGAAATAACCGCAACATAACCTGCATTTATATGGGTGAAAATGATCATCAAAATGAACGTAAGTAATATCAACATAACGAAGTAATTAAGAAAAGAAAAATCCTTAAGTGAGATATAGAGGTAATCCTAATATTTTCAAATTCATAAAAAAAAAAAAAAAACATTTATAAAAGACAATAACAAAGATAGGAAAATTAGAAAATAAACAAGTGGTAATAATCTTAAAAGTGCAGGTGATAATGACAACAATAATTAAGATAATGATCTTATTGTGATTACGATTTTAAAGATAATCAAGGATAAGAATAATAAAAAGTGATAAGGTTGATAATGAAAATACATATACATCAATAACAATGATGGAATAACAATAACAATGAATTAATTACATCAACGTTAATAATAATGATGAGGATGATGATGATAAGAAAGAAATGACTCATCAAAAATAACGTTGAATTAACAACAATGATGAAAACAATAATTGCAACAATGATGATATGTATATGTATATAGATAGATAGATAG
>NC_061846.1:1630398-1632898 GCF_019202785.1 Penaeus chinensis
TGTGATATATGCAAATGTGTATTTGCGGCTGAACAAATTCCTATTTTAGATAAATTCTCAATTCATAATTTGAAGACAAAGAAAACGAGATTGGGGGAAGGAAAGGGGAAGGTGAACAAATTATGAAGAATTAATTATACACGCAATTCGTACTTTGTCTTAGAAAAAGAAATATATATATACATATAAAGCGTGCTCCTAAAAAGTTATAACTAGTATCATACTTATTAAAAGGGGGGAAAAATATGTAATAATAGGCTAGACTCATCTCGTTTTTTATTCACATTCCACTAATGAATTGTGACATAACCAAATTAACCGTTAATTACCACCTTGGCCATATCATCACATGAGGGGAAGAAAATGAAAACTCACACATCCGGCTTAATTACAGCCTTGATATTTCCTTCATATAAAAAAAAAAACAATCTCGTGTCTCAAGGTCAGTCGCTCGGCTCAAAATTTGGCCCCGGGACGAATTATTTTCGTGTTGTTAGGCCCACCGTCTTTCTCTCTTCAAAAAAAAAGAAGAAAAAAACGCTATTCGGGATCTCTCGGCATCTCTCTGGGCCTCGAAGAGAGAGAAATAGGTGAAAATTGGCATTGTCTTCAAATAGCTTCCTGGCGGCCATTGTATAGCGTTGTTTGGGGTGTCTCGCGCGATCTCGTCATTGGCGGGATCACGCGAGATTTCCGAGGGCGGGGAGGGGGTGAGGTGGGAGGAAAAGCGGAGATGTCGTGTTCATTTCATCTTTTTTTCTATCCAAGGGGTTTATCCTTAGCATCTGCGGTCTGGGCAAAAGGGCATAAGGGGCACAAGGGAGTAGGGGAGGGGAGGGTAAAGGTAGGAGGAGGAGGGTAAAGGTAGGAGGAGGAGGAGGAGGAGGAGGAGGGGGAGGGGGAGGAGAGCCGCTCAGCTGACGCACGACAAATGACGCCATTTAATAGCCTTATCATTAAGCAAATTGAGGTATGGTACTTACCTACGGCCTTCCCCAACACGCGTTTGCCTCATTAAGGAGTAAGAGCACGTGCTTAACCTCATGCTGCTATTATATATATTAATAGTAATCTAATTAAAGGTTTCGAAGATAGATGTCGCGGCGAATTCACTTAAGTTCGTAGTCCTCGATTTCGTCTTGGGTTCGTAGCCCCCGTTTTCTCCTTGAAATTATATATATTTCTTTTTGCATTTTCTTTTATTTCTTTTAATTTTCTTTTGTTTTGTTTAAGGTACAATAACCTCTTTTTTAATCTTGTTTTTGATAATTGAAGATGGAAGATGTATCTGTCTAACTGTTGTCTATCTATCTATCTATCTGCGTGTTGTCTATCTAATATTTTATTTATCTTTCTATCTGTTTCTCGGTTATATATTTACTTGCTCATCTATCCATCCATCCATCTACCTATTTATCTATCTTTCTATCTAACATGTCTGTATATTTATCTATCTATCTATCTAACCTGGCTATCTATCTATATATCTATCTATCTATCTATCTATCTAACCCATCTATCTATCTATAAGAAAGAAAAAAAAGAAAAAAAGAAAAGAAAATAAAAGAAAGAAAGAAAGAAAAAATAGAAAAGAGAAGAAAATAGACCAGCGTCGAGAAAACGTTTCGACGCGCCGATCGCAGAGAGAGAATCCAGTTCATCTATTAAAACGTTGGCAACAGATGTTTTCGAACGCACACATACGGAGAAACACCTTCCCTCCCCCCCTTCTCTCCCCCTCCCTTCCTCCTATGCCTGCCCCACCCCCCCTTCCCTATCCATTTGCCTCTTCTATCCCCCCCTTACTCCCTACCCCCTTCCCCTTGCCTCTTCTACCCCCCTACCCCCAACCCCCTTCCCCTTTCCATTTACCTCTTCTATCCCCCTTACTCCCTACCCCCTTCCCCTTGCCTCTTCTACCCCCCTACCCCCAACCCCCCTTCCCCTTTCCATTTACCTCTTCTATCCCCCCTACTCCCTACCCCCTTCTCTCTGCCTCTCCTACCCCCTACCCCCCTACCTCCTTCTATTTGGTTCTTCTACCCCCCTACCCCCTCCCCCAAGCGCTTACCCCTTCTTGTGGTAGGGCCTTTAGGGGGTTGGGGTACGGGAGGGGGAGGGTAGGGGTATGAGAAGGGGGTAGATAAGGGGTATGGGAAGGGGGTAGGTAGGGTATGAGAGGGAGGGTAGGGGTATGGGAGGGGAAGGGTAGGGGTATGGGAGGGGGAGGGTAGGGGTATGAGAGGGGAAGGGCAGGGGTATGGGAGGGGGAGGGTAGGGGTATGGAAAGGGGGGGTAAGGTACGTTAGAAACGGAGAAAGGAGAGATAAAGGAAATAGAATAAACTGAGGAACCGAAGAACCTGAAGATAAAAGACGATGTAAAGAATATACAAGAAAACCTAGACAGGAATAGAAGAAGATAGGGATAAAGAGAGGAAGAGGAGACAGAGATAACGAAGGGAAAAACGAAGAGGGAGATGAGGTAGGGATAAAGAAGA
>NC_061846.1:1640425-1652925 GCF_019202785.1 Penaeus chinensis
ATGATAGTTATAGTAATAATAATAATAATAATAATAAAAATAAGGATGAAAATAATAATGATAATTATTATCATTATAATAACAATGATTATTATTACCATCATAATGATAGTAACTATAAGAATAATAGTAATAAAAATAATAATAGTAGTAATAGTAATAACAACAACAAACAACAACAATAATAATAATGATAATAATACAAATAATAATAGCAATAATAATGATAATATTAATAATAATGATAAATAAATAACAATAACAATAGTGATAATAATAACAAAAACAATAACACAATCACCACCACCAACAAAAAAAATAATAATGATAATAATAATGATAATGATAATGATGAAAATAATAATGATAATAATAATAATAATAATAATAATATTAATAATAATAACAACAATTATAATATGATAGTGATGATAACTATAAAGGTGCTGATAATGCTGAAAATAATAATGATGATAAAAATAATGATAACAGTAATAGTAGTAGCATTAGCATTAGTAGTAATAATAATGACAATAGTAACGATTGTTGAAACATTATCATTGTTATTGTAATAATAATAATGATTATTATTATTATTAATATTCCATTACCATCATAAACAAAGACAATAATTAAAAGCCTTTATGCAAATAACAACAAAAACAAGACTCTTAAACGAAAAACAAAAATAAAACAAAACAACCCAAAACACCCAATCAACCTAAATAAAAGAACACTAACCAAACATAAACAGACCAAAACAACCAAACAAAAACAACTCAAAACAACCAAGCTAAACAACCCAACCAACCCAAATCAACAAAACAACCAACCAACCCAACCCAAGCCAAACAATCAAATAACCCAACCCGAGCCAAACAACCAAACAACAAAACCAACCCAAGCAAACAACCAACCAACCTAACCCAAGCCAAACAACCAACCCAACCCAATCAACCAACCCAACCCAAACAACCAACCCAACCCAACCCGAACCAACCAACCAACCCAACAAACCAACCCAACCCGAACCACCCAACCCAACCAACCCAACCCGAACAAACCAACCAACCCATCCAACCAACACCAACCCGAACCAACCAACCAACCAACCACCCAACCCAACCCAACCCAACCCAACCAACCCAACCCAACCCAACCCAACCAACCCAACCCAACCCAACCAACCCAACCCAACCAACCCAACCCAACCCAAGCCAAACAACCCAACCCAACCCAAGCCAAACAACCCAACCCAAGCCAAGCCAAACAACCCAACCCAACCCGAAACAACCAACCTAACCAACCCAACCCGAACCAACCAACCCAACCAACCCAACCCAACCCAAGCCAAACAACCAACCAACCAAACAACCAATCAACCAACCCAACCAACCAACCCGAACCAAACAACCAACCAACCAAACAACCAATCAACCAACCCAACCAACCAACCCGAACCAAACGACCAAACAACCAACCCAACAAACCAACCCAACCCGAACCAACCCACCCAACCCGAACCAACCAACCCAACCCGAACCAACCAACCCAACCCGAACCAACCAACCAACCAACCACCCAACCCAACCAACCAACCCAACCCAACCCAACCATCCCAACCAACCCGAACCAAACAACCAACCAACCCAACCCAACCCAAGCCAAACAACCAAACAACCAAACCACCCAACCCGAACCAACCCAACCCAACCCAACCCAACCAACCAACCAACCAACCACCCAACCCACCATCGGCCTCCTCCCTCGCCCCAGCGGCAAAGAGCCGACTCACCGCCCGGTCATAAGCGCTGGCCGGCCTTCCTCTCCGCCCCATTTTTCACTCATGGGCGAGAGTCATTCGCTCGCTGAATGGGTCGCTCGTTGACGCTTTCGGGGGGAAAGTAGGGCTTTTGCATATTTTGGGGTTGTGAGGTTGTGAGGTTGTTTTTTTTGTGGGGGGGGGGAGATAGGTCTTTTGCATATTTTTGGGTTGTGAGGTTGTGGGGCTATTTTTTTGGGGGGGAGGTAGGTATTTTGTATATTTTTGGGTTGTGAGGTTGTGTTTTTTTTTTTTTTTTTTTGGGGGGGAGTAGGTATTTTGCATATTTTTGGGTTGTGAGGTTGTGGGGTTGTTTTTTGGGGGGGATAGATCCTTTGCATATTTTTGGATTGTGGGGTTGTTTTTTGAGAGAAGGTGTTTGTTATATTTTTGGGTTGTGAGGTTGTGGGGTTGTTTTTAAGGGTGAGAGATAGGTCTTTTAGATATTTTTTGGGTTTTGAGGTTGGGTTGTGCAGCATTTTTTTTTTTTTTTTTTTTTTGTTAGGTTGAAGTGTGTTGTTTGGGTGACAGTAATTTTTAAGCTGTATTGTTGTTATTGTTGTTTTTCTTTAATTGGTTGTTATAGTTTGGTCATTTTGGGTTTTTGGTTAAGAACAAAATATTTAATGGGTGTTGGGTAATGTAGCCCATTTTTTTTTTTCTTTGACTAGTGTGATTATCTCTGGTTGTTATTGATTTCGTGGTTGTTTCTGCTTCTCAAGTTCCGTGGTTGTTGGGTTGTTAGCCTCTGTGGTTGTTGGGTTGTTAGGCTCTGTGGTTATAGGGGTTGTTAGGCTCTGTGGTTATAGGGGTTGTTAGGCTCTGTGAATTGAGTTTTAGCCTCTGTGGTTGTTGGGTTGTTAAGCACCGTAGTTGTTTCTATGCGTTGGTTATATTTCGCTGTTTTCGGTTATCAGCGTGGTTGTTACTGGTTGCCGGTTTACTGAATAGTACAGCTCTTTTAAGCTATTTTGGGGTTGCTGGTTGATGTAATTCTGTTTGTCAAGCAGGTGTGTGCGTGTGTGTGTGTGTTGTGTGTGCGTGTGTGTGTCTGTGTGTGTGTGTGTGTGTGTGTGTGTGCGTGTGTGTGTGTGATGATTATTATGGTTGTCAGGCTGTTTGGTTGCTTGTTTTTTAAATGACTGATTTGAAGATGACTTGTTATTGTTTTGAGAAATTGTTTTGTTATATTGTTTATGGGTTTCCTGTAATTATTTCTGTCTTCTGTATATATATTTTTCATTTTGTTCACGGTCATTTTATATTTATATTATTTTTTTTATTATTTTAGTTTCATTCCATTGTTTTCTTCTTTCTTTCTTCCCCCCACCTACCTTACCCCTCCCACCCTTCCCTACCCCTCACCTATATTTCTTTCCTTCTCCCCACAAACACACACACACACACACCCTTCCACACACACACACACACACACACTTATACAACTCCCGCCCCACTTACACACACACACACACGCACATCCCCCTCCACCCCCGCCACGCCCCTCCACCCCCCCCCCACCCACCCAACCCCCACCCCTCCACACACACACACACACACACGCGCAAACACACATTCGTCATTATTCTGATCAGCAACCCACCGTCATTACAGAGATCCCTTCCCGCCTCCCATTTCACCTCTGCTAAACCGCCGCCTGTCTTTAGTTCACCAAATACATTATCACTCTCGGCCACATCACACGACAGCGGCGCAGTTCTCGAGACACGTTTAAAAATACACATAATGCTTCATATGCAATTGCAGACACATGGACGTGTGTGTGTGTGTGTGTGTGTGTGTGTGTGTGTGTGTGTGCTTGTGGAGGGAGGAGGTGTAAGGGTAATGTGTATGTGTGTGTGTGTGTGTGTGTTTAATGGTGTGTGTGTATTCGTGAAGAGGGAGGGGGAAGTGGGGGGGGGGGCAAGTTTTCAATACTGATGGATTTCTTTCTTTGAATATATGATGTTAGGTGCGCATGTACGTACATACGGTCATGTGCGTTCTTACGACCAATAACACACACGTCCACACACAAAGACACACGTGTATATATCAACACATCTTTCTCTCAAACACAAATGCATCATTACATAAAGACACGCAAACACACACAAACACAGACAAACACACACTCAAACATACACAAGCACACACACACATACACTTACACCCCCCCCCCCCAACACACACAGTACAACCAAACACACAAAATACAAACAGCCCACGTACACACACACATACACACACAAACAAACAAACAAACAAACACCCTCTCCCCACACACACACAAACAAACAAATAAACAAACAAACAAACACCCTCTCCCCCACACAAACAAACAAACAAACAGACACCCTCTCCCCCCACACACACACAAACAAACAAACAAACAAACAACCCCCAACCCCCCTACCATCCCCCCTCCACCCCTCCACCTCTCACACACAAACTTCCACGCAAACCTAATTGCGTTTCCCACTTTTCCAAGCCAGTGAAACCGACGAGCTGACTGGACTAACCTTTTATAACAAGCATAACATTGGTCCATCTAGAGGTTTGTAATAGCGCGCGGAATGCTGTGTAGATAGCGTCCGTGGTGGTGGGGTAGGGAGAGGGAGGAAGGAAGGGGGGGGGGGGGAGAAGAAGGTGAAGGGAAGGGAGAGGGAGGAAGGGGGGAAGGGATGATGGGAAGGGAGGGAGAAAAAGATGAAGGGAGAGGGAAGAAGGGAGGGAGGAAAAAAAAGTGAAGGGAAGGGAGACGGAGGAAGAAAGGGAGAAGGTGAAGGGAAGGGAGAGGGAGGAAGGGAGGGGGAGGGATGATGGGAAGGGAGGGAGAAAAAGATGAAGGGAAAGGGAAGAAGGGAGGGAGAGAAAAAGGTGAAGGGAAGGGAGACGGAGGAAGAAAGGGAGAAGGTGAAGGGAAGGGAGAGGGAGGAAGGGAGGGGGAGGGATGATGGGAAGGGAGGGAGAAAAAGATGAAGGGAAAGGGAAGAAGGGAGGGAGAGAAAAAGGTGAAGGGAAGGGAGACGGAGGAAGAAAGGGAGAAGGTGAAGGGAAGGGAGAGGGAGGAAGGGAGGGGGAGGGATGATGGGAAGGGAGGGAGAAATAAAGGTGAAGGGAAGAAAGACGGAGGAAGAAAGGGAGAAGGAGGAAGAGAGGGAGACGGAGGAAGAGAGGGAGAGGTAGGAAGGGTGGGAGAAAAAGATGAAAGGAAAGGAGAGGGAGGAAAGGAGGGAGAAAAAATAAAGGGAGAAGGAGAGGGATGATGGAAGAGGGAGAGGAAAGGGGATTGAAGGGTGAAGGGAGGAAGAGAGAGAGAGAGAGAGAGAGAGAGAGAGAGAGAGAGAGAGAGAGAGAGAGAGAGAGAGAGAGAGAGAGAAAGAGTGGAAAGGAGGAGAGATGGAAGAGTGTATGGAAAGAAAAGTGGAAGGATGATAAGAAAGAGAGGGAGTAGGAAGGAGCGACAAGGGAGAGACAAAAAAGAGAAAAATAAGAAAGGACAAAAAGAGAGAGGAATAAAAAGAAAAAAGTCACAAAAGAGTATAAAAAAAATAAAACGACAAGTCGAATTTACAACAAACAAGAAATATTTTTATTTAACATTAAAAAAAATAATAATAAAAAAAAGAGAAGTAAAGGAAAAGAACTAAAGATAATGAAAATTAAGAAAATGAGAAAGAGAGAGAAGGAAAACCACTCGAAATGAAGGTTCTTTCGCTGGACTGACAGTTATAAAAATCACGAAAATTATGATTGGGTTGGGGTTTTCATTCTGCCTTGCAACCCCCCTCCCCCTCCCTACCCCCTCCCTACCCCTCCCCTCTCCTGTCTCCCACCCCTTATCTTCTCCCTCCCTCCCTCCCTCCCCTTCCCTTCTCCTTCCCTCCCCTACCCTTCTCTTGTCTCCCTCTCTCCTTCCCCTCTTCCCTCTCCCCTTCCTTCTCCTTACCTCCTTCTCTCCCCCTACCCTTCTCCTGCCTTCCTACCTCTTTCCCCACTCCTTCCTTCCCCTTCCCCCTCCTTCTCCATCTCTTCTCCTTCCCCCTCCTTCTCCCTACCTCCTTCCCTCCCCTTCCCTCCCCTTCTCCCTCCTTCCTTCTCCTTTCCCCTCCTTCTCCCTGCCTCCTTCCCTCCCCTTCCTTCCCCTTCCCCCGTCCTTCCTTCTCTCCTCCCTCCTTCCCCCTTCCTTCTCCTTTCCCCTCCTTCTCCCTGCCTCCTTCCCTCCCCTTCCCTCCCCTTCCCCCGTCCTTCCTTCTCTCCTCCTCTCTCTCTCTCTCTCTCTCTCTCTCTCTCTCTCTCTCTCTCTCTCTCTCTCTCTCTCTCTCTCTCTCTCTCTCTCTCTCTTTTCGAGTCAAATTCTTCTTTTATGAATGCCGCTTCTTTTGGCCAAGTCAAGGGAATTTTACCTTCGTGTGTTTCCATTTTGGTGTGCATGAATATTGGTGTCTGTTTGGTTGTTTGTGTTTTGTGTTTGCTTTAGAGTGTTTGTTTATGTGTGTTTGTTTGCTTGTTTGTTTGTGAGTGTTTGTGTGCGTGTGTTTGTGTGGTGTAGGTGTCTGTGTTTTGTGCAGATATTTTTTGTTTATGTATTTGTGTAGGTATAGATGTATGTGTTTGTGTGTCTGTTTGTGTTGATGTAGATGTATGTGTTTGTGTGTCTGTTTGTGCTGATGTGTTTGTGTGTTTAACTTGTATTTTTGTTAGTGTATTTGTGTAGGTGTGTTTGTGCTTCGAGTCTGTGTTTGTGCATGTGTAGGTATTTACCTGTGTTTGTGCAGCTTTAATTATTTGTCATTGCTCGGGTGTGTTTGTTTGTGCCTGCGTAAGTTTGTGATTTGGTTATCTACTTACATATGTGTAAGTGTGGTTTGCTTGTGAGTTTTATATAGATATTCGCCTGAGTATACACAATGTTTGTTTGTATGTGTGTATGTATGTATGTGTGTACGTGTTTGCGGTCTTCTGTTTGTGTGAAGACGCTTGTTTATATTTTTCTAGTAGTGTGCTCTTGTTTTAAGAATAATTCATATAATCATCGACGTTTGTTTGCCTTTATAAGAATATATATTATTTTTCAATTTAGGTTTCCTTTGATTTTTAAATTTACATATATCCATTTTACAGAAAAAAAGAAAAAAATATCTTCAGTACGAATAATGAAATAGCAAAATCCGGAATCACATGAAAAACGAACAAAAAACAACATGATATAGTGATTTGGATTTGTTTGCTTTTTTCTTAACTCATGTTTCCTTATTTTCCTTTTAATTAATTGTTACTTCTGAATGGCACTGTGATATTGATAATTTTTATTTTCACCATAAGTACTGATATCATTACCATAACCACTATCATTATCATTATTATGATTATCATTGCTGTTATTATTGTCATTGTCATTTTCGCTATTATGGCTGTTACTAATATCATTTTCACGGTCGCTATCACTATCATTAGCATGAGCACAGACGTTGGTGTTATCATTATTATTGTAGTTATTATCATGATTATTGGCATTAATCGTAATCATTATCAAGGTAATTTTTATCACTAACATTATTACTTTTTTTCTTAGAACTGCAGCTATATATATATATATATATATATATATATATATATATATATATATATGTATATATATATATTTTTTTTTTTTTTTTTTTTTTTGCGATCATAGTATTATTATTATTATTATCTTTATTATTGTTATCCCTGTCATTATCTTTATTGTTACATTGCTGTGTGTTCTATTAATATCATTCTGATTATTACTGTAAACATCAACATTATTACTATTATCATTATCATTATCATTATCGCCACCATGGTATTATTTTTTAATTATTATTGCTAGTTTTATCAATACTGACGTTGCTTTCATTCTTATAACCATTATTATCATTGACATTGTTATCGTCATTATTGTTATTGCTTTTATTATCATTATTTTCTTTATCACTTCATTGCTATTTTCACCGTTATCATCATCATTCTTATCATTTGCTTTCCTCATTGCCATTACACTTACCGCATTATGTCTACACTATAATCAAATATCATCTACACATTAAATGTTAATGATATCGCAGCAGTTAATATATTGTCATTATCATGTAAACTCATCACCTCTATATTACATCATTACTACAACTATTACTAATGTCAAAACCAATAACACTATATTTATCTTTACTATTACAAGCACCAATTTAATTCCATAGTTATGTATTCATTAACATCACGATGGGTATGTAGCATTGTGTCTATTGATTCATAACTATTTAAGTAGAAAAGGTATGAAGGAAAATGAATATCTTCGCAATACAAGAGACGTATTTAACCGGTTTCGATTATATCTTCGTCAGAAATACATAGGTATTGCTGAAGAAGATATAATCGAAACCGGTCAAATACACATCTTGTATTGTGAGGATATTCATTCTCTTTCATACCTTTTCTACATTTGTCAACAGGAATACGGTTCAGCTATTTAAATATTGTGCAAAGAAGTTTACCATAATGTGATATCGTAATCAAAGTATCAGATGAATTAGCAGTGATACTAATGATAAGGTAAAGAAAAGGTAAAGTGATAGTCTATAGTGAAGCAAATTATAGTGCAAGGAGACATACCAAGTAATGGTGACAGGGTAAAGTAACAGCAAGTAAAAAGCTATAGTGAATTACCTTTATAATGTTCTTGCGCGGACCATGACACGGTGTTAAGGAAAGAGAAAGAAGGAGGAGAAGAAAGAATAAAAAAAGGAAGAAAGAAGAAGAATAAAAAAGAAAGAAAGAAGAAGAAGAACAAGAATTAAAAAGAAAGAAAGAAAGAAAAAGAAAGAGAGAAGAGGAAGAAGAGGAGGAGGAGGAAGAAGGAAAAGGAGAAGGAGCAGAAGAAGAAAGAATAAAAAAGAAAGAAGGAAAAAGAAAGTGAGAAGAGGAAGAAAAGGAGGAGGAGAAAGAAAAAAAATGAGAAAGAGTAGAAGGAAAGACTAAAAAAAAAGGAAAGAAAGGAGAAAGACAAAGAAAGAGAAGACAAGGGAAAAAGAAAAAGAAAGAGAAGAAAAGGGAAAAAGAGAGAGAGAAAAAAGAAGAAAGGGAAAAAAAAGAAGAAGAAAAGGAAGAAAAAAGAAAGAAAACCAGAAAGAAGAAGAAGCAGAAGAAAAGAAAAGAAAGAAAGAAAACAAAGAAGAAAAAGAAAAAGAAGAAGGAAAAGAAAATGACAATCCTACTCTACAGAGCAAGTAGACACATTATACGACAGTGAACAAGGCAAACAAACAGACAACAAGAAATAGTGAACTGGCTCACAGTGCAAGGAGGCGAATTATAAGAGGTTGACATAAACACGGCGGTGGAGATCACAGGCGAGTCTCGACCCCCTGTTGCGCCATCTATTGTCTGGACGCCTTACTTATAACACTGAGCGGAGTTGCCAGATACTTCCGGAAGGAGCGATGCGTTTTTTTTTTTTTTTTCTTTTCTTTTCTTGTTTTTTTTTTCTATCTTTCTCTGTTTATCGATCTATCTATCTCTTTCTTATTGTATCTTTCTTTCTCTTATTCTTCCTCTCTCTCTCTTTTACTCTTTCTTTCTCTGTCTCTCTCTCTTACTCTTACTCTCTCTCTCTCTCTTTCTCTCTCTTAGTCTCTCTTTCTCTCTCTCTTATTCTTTCTCTCTCTCTCTCTCTCTCTCTCTCTCTCTTAATCTCTCTTTCTCTCTCTCTTACTCTCTCTCTCTCTCTCTCTTACTCTCTCTCTCTCTCTTTCTCTCTCTTTCTATCTCTCTCTCTATCTCTCTCTCTCTTACTCTCTCTCTTTCTCTCTCTTAATCTCTCTTTCTATCTATCTCTCTTACTCTTTCTCTCTCTCTTACTCTCTTTCTTTCTCTTAATCTTTCTCTCTCTATCTTACTCTCTCTCTCTCTTTCTCTCTCTTTATCTCTCTTTCTCTCTCTCTCTCTTTATCTCTCTCCCTCTCTCTCTTACTCTCTCTCTCTTCCTCTTACTCTCTCTCTCTCTCTCTCTCTCTCTCTCTCTTTCTTTTACTCTCTATCTCTCTCTCTCTCTTTCTTTTACTCTCTCTCTCTCTCTCTCTCTTACTCTCTCTCTTTCTCTTGCTCTCTCTTAATCTCTCTTTCTCTCTCTCTCTCTTACTCTCTCTCTCTTATGGTTATTTATTGTTACTGTTATTGTTTTATTTATTGTTATCATTATTATCATCCTTATTACCATTACTATTGGTATTATTATAATTATTATTATTATTGTTGTTGTTATTGTTATTATTATTGATATTAGCATTATCATTATTATCATCATCTTCATCATCATTGTCATCATCACTATTATTATCAAATTAATATTTGTAATCACTATTATCATCATCATCAATAACATCATCATTGTTCTCATTATTGCTATCAGTATCATTGATTTTATTATCATTATTATCATTATCAATATTTGTGGTATTATTATTATTATTATTATCATTATTTTTACTATTACTATCATTATTGTCACCATTATTGTTACCATTATTATTATTATTATCATTATTATTATTGTTGTTACTATTATTATTATAATTATTATTATTATCATTATTATCATCATTATCATTATTTCAATCCTGTTCATTACCATTATTGTTCGTACTGTCCTCATTAACATTGTTATTATCATTATTATCATTATCATTATCCTTATAATTAATATTGCTGCTATTAATATCATTATAGTAATTACTATTATTATATTTTTTTCATTCTTTATTGTTATTATTGTTGTTGTTGCTTTTGCTGCTGTTCTTGTTACCATTATTATTATCATAACTACCATTATTACCATCATTATTACCATCATTATAATTCATACTGTCATATCACTATTATCTTTATTTTTATTACTATCATTATCTTCAGTACCAATATTATTACTATTATTATCATCATTGGTTGCAATAATAGTAGTAGTATAGTCATTACTACTGTGACAATTATCATTATCATTGCTATTATCATTATTACTATTATTGTTATTAATGTTATTATCATCATTATAAGCATTAACATTATTACTGATATCATCATTATAAAAAATAATATTATTATTTTTATCGTTAACATTATAATAATCATTATTGTTATCATTATTATTATTATTATTATTATTATTATTATTATTATTATTATTATTATTATTGATATTATTATGGTTATCATTATCATTATCTTTATTATTATCATTATTATTGTTATCATTATTATTATCATTATCACTATTATTGTTATCACTATTATCATTAATGTTATCACGCACACACACACACACACACACACACACACCCATTCGTACATACACACAGATACATACACAAACACACACACGCACACACACACAAACACACATACACACACATACACACACAAACACACACACACACACTCACAGAAACACAAACACAGTTACAGACACACCACAACACACTCCACATCTAAACACACATAATACACACTTCACCAAGACACACACACATACACCCCACATACACACCCCACACTTTACCCACACCCACCCACAATACCGACCAGCCACCCTATTAAAATGGTTCCGTTGCAACACTGTCCCGGTATATCGAGGTTATCGCTTGTGTGTATCAGCATGTCAGCCGTTCAGATGAGGAGAGCTGATTACGAGGAGGAGGGGGGAAGAGGAGGGGGAGGGAGAGACGGAGGGGGGAAGAGGAGGGGGAGTGGGGAAGAGGGGGAGAAGGAGGAGAAAAGGAGGGGGAGGGAGAGTGAGGGAGTGGGGAAGAGAGGGAGAAGGAGGAGAAGGGGAGGGGGGGAGGGAGAGAGACGAAGGGGGGAAGAGGAGGAGGAGGAGGAAGAGAGAAGGAGTGGGGGAGAGGAGGAGGGGGAGGAAGAGTGAGGGAGTGAGGAAGAGGGAGAGAAGGAGGAGAACGGGAGGAGGGAAAAGGAGGGGGAGGAAGAGAGAGACGGAGGGGGGAAGAGGAGGAGGAGGAGGAAGAGAGAAGGAGTGGGGGGAGAGGAGGAGGGGGAGGAAGAGTGAGGGAGTGAGGAAGAGGGAGAGAAGGAGGAGAAGGGGAGGAGGGAAAAGGAGGGGGAGGGAGAGACGGAGGGGGGAAGAGGAGGGGGAGTGGGGAAGAGGGGGAGAAGGAGGAGAAAAGGAGGGGGAGGGAGAGTGAGGGAGTGGGGAAGAGAGGGAGAAGGAGGAGAAGGGGAGGGGAGAGGGAGAGAGACGGAGGGGGGAAGAGGAGGAGGAGGAGGAAGAGAGAAGGAGTGGGGGAGAGGAGGAGGGGGAGGAAGAGTGAGGGAGTGAGGAAGAGGGAGAGAAGGAGGAGAAGGGGAGGAGGGAAAAGGAGGGGGAGGAAGAGAGAGACGGAGGGGGGAAGAGGAGGAGGGGGAGGAAGAGAGAAACGGAGGGGGGAAGAGGAGGAGGGGGAGGGAGAGTGAGGGAGCGGGGAAGAGGAGGAGGGGGAGGAAGAGAGAGGGAGTGGGGAAGAGGGGGCGAAAGAGGAGAAAGGGAGGGGGGAAGAGGGGGAGAAGGAGGAGAAAGGGAGGAAGAGGAAGGGAGAGAGAAGGAGAGAGGTAGGGAGAAAGGATGAGAGAGGGAAGAGAGAGGGAGAAGAAGGAGAGAGGGAGGGGAGAA
>NC_061846.1:1660425-1662925 GCF_019202785.1 Penaeus chinensis
ATATATATATATATATATATATATCATCCACTTCCTCCACCATCGTCCGTCCTCCTCTCGCCCCCCCTCCGCCCTCCTCCCGGGCCCCCCACGAAGAAGAGCATCACACATTCAGACAACGTAATCATTTAAGACTCATCTCCAGAGCATGAGAAGGTCTACAGAGGAGATAACAAACTGCTCTTACCACCCACAGATTCGATCTCCCCCTCCTACTTCCTACCCTCCCCTCCCCTCCTCTCCCTCCTCTACGTTCCCCTACCCTCCTCTACCCTCCTCTACCTTCCCCTACCTTCCCTTACCTTCCCCTATCTTCCCCTACCCTCCCCTACCTTTCCCTACCCTCCTCTACCTTCCCCTACCCTCCTCTGCCCTCCGCTACCCTCCTCTGCCCTACTCTACCCTCCTCTACCCTCCCCTTCCCTCCCCTACCCTCCTCTATCCTCCTCTCCCTACTCTACCTTCCCCTACCCTCCCCTACCCTCCTCTATCCTCCCTTTCTTATATTCCTTCAACGTTACTTTTTTATACTAATTTTTTTTTTTCTCTTGTTCATTCCCATCTTTCTCTCTTTCTTTTCCTTTCTTCTTCTCTCTCCTTTTTCTCTCTTTTCTTCTCTGTTCCTCTCTCTTTCTCTGTTTCCTTGTTTTCTCTGCCTTCCTACTTCCCTTTCTCCTTTTCTTCCTTATATTCCCTATCTACGTAACTTCTCTTTTATCTCCTTTATTTTCCTTCTTCCCTCTTTTCCTTTCTTTCTCATTCCCCTCTTTTTTCTCTCATTTCTTTCTCTCCTTCCTTACTTCCCTTCTGTAGGCTCACTTCTTCTCTTTCTTCCCACTTCCATAGTGACTCACATTCTCCACGTCCTCCGCTTCGCCTTTCCTTTTTCTCCTTTCTGTTATTTTTCCTTCCTTCCTCCTTCTTTCCCTTTTTCCCGCATGCCTCCCTTTCCTGTTTCCCTTTCCTCCGTCCTCCCCCCTGCCTCTATGATCTCCTTCCACTTCTCGTCGTGAAGTTTGCGGTTGTGTCTTCCTTCCCCTCGATTTTCTTATTTTCTCCTCTGTCCGGCTTGCGTGTTGTTGGGGTGGGTTGTTTTATTCTTCGATGATCTTACTGATTAAACCTTCTTCGTTGTTTCTTTCTTGCTCACTTCTTCGTCCCTCCTTTATCGTTGTCTGGGGTGGTGGTGGTTCGCGGCTGGTGTGCTATGCTTCTGGAGAGTGGGGTTGGGCGACTGGGCTGGCGTGTGAGTGGTCGGTGGGTGGGTGGGTTGAAGGAGTGAGGGGGTTGGGAGGCTGCTTGCATTGCGTGGAGTTGGGAGTGGGTGGTTGAGAGCGTGCGTGCGTGCGGAGTGTGTGTGTACAAGGGAGGTAGTGGAGCGTGAGTAGCGAGGTTTATTGTTAGGGGGGGGTGGCAGGTTGGTGGGGGAGGAGGTGGTGGTGGAGATGTGATGCATGTGGTGGTTGTGGTGGTGCTGGTGGTGATTGTGGTGGTGGTGGGTGGGGTGATGGTGGTGGGGCGGGGTAATGGTGGTGGTGATGGTGGTGCTGGTGGTGGTGTTGCTGTCCTGGTTGAGGTGCTGGTGGTGGTGGTGGTGGTGCACAGAAGGCCTGGTTTGTTGGTGTCATCGTATTGTTTTGGTCTTTGAATATGTTGATGGGGTACGGGACCCACACCGCGAGACTCACAAGCAACTGGTTGGACTTAAGCGCGTGCGAGGGCGTCGATCGCATGCGGAGAGCGCGCGAGCGAGAGAGCGTCGCCGCGAGAGCGAGACGAAGAGAGACAGAGACGAGAGAGTGAGAGAGTCGAGACGCGGAGCGAGAGAGCGAGCGCGAGAGCGTTAGTGCGCGCGAGAAAGCAGCGAGGTTATTGAGTGCGTGAGTGCGTGAGTGGTGTGAGTGGAGAGTGAGCGCAGCGTGCGAGTGCAGCGAGACAGACGCGAGGGAGCGTGCGCGCGGGAGGAGAGACAGCGACGAGAGAGCGCGAGAGCGCGAGCAGCGAGCGCGCGGAGAGCGCGCGCGCGAGAGCGAGCTCGAGCGCGGAGAGCAAGCCCGCGAGCGCGCGCGCCGCGAGCGGGAGAGCGTGCGAGTGCAGAGAGAGAAGATTGAGAGAGAGCGTGAGAGAGAGCGCGAGACTGGAGTGAGTGAGTGCCAGGAGAGGCGGAGCGCTGGCGAGGGAGAGAGCGCGACGAGGCAGGTCGGATCAGGAAGCCGGAAACGACATATAAAGGGGGGTCAAGGAGCTGACAGAACGCGCCTATAAGGGGGCGCCCGAAGAAGGGGCCGCGGACGCGGCACAATTACAACACGAATCCACGGGAGGTCACCCGAAAGGCCACGCCTGTCCGACGGGGTCCGAGCCAACGGTAAGCGCACGAAACACACTTACAAGGTCAAAGAAAAGAGAAGGATAGACACAAGAACAGTCGACAGAGGGTCCACGAAAAGGCACAGGCATCGCCAAGCCGTGACACGCAGGGTACAGAAACGGCCGGCTA
>NC_061846.1:1667925-1669073 GCF_019202785.1 Penaeus chinensis
AAGGTCAGCATCATTTCACGTCTGACCATCTTCCTTGAGGTTCAACCGATGTTATTAATTAACTTGTGAGGCCCCGAGAAACCCTCTTAAGACCGGCCCTCCCCCTTCCCCTCTCCCCCTCCCCCTCCCCCTTCCCCTCTCCCCCTCCCCCTTCCCCTCTCCCTCTCCCCCTCCCCTTCCCCTCTCCCCCTCTTCCTCCCCCTCCCCCTTCCCCTCTCCCCCTCCCCCTCCCCCTCCCCCTTCCCCTCTCCCCCTCTCCCTCTCCCTCTCCCTCCCCTTCCCCTCTCACCCTCTTCCTCCCCCTTCCCCTCTCACCCTCTCCCTCTTAAAATCGTAATTTTGTTGGTATATTGATATCATCATCATCATTATTTGTTGTTATCACTTTTGGCATCATAATCACTATCAAAAATTGGTTATAATTGGTATTAGCATTGATACTTGTTGCAAAAATAAAATGCGCATCAATATCATTATCATTGTTATCATCACTATGGACATAGTATTCTCTTTAACAATGTGTATATGTATATATATATATATATATATATATATATATATATATGCATATACTTATATATATTCTGATATACTTATATATATATATATATATATATATATATATATATATATATATGTGTGTGTGTGTGTGTGTGTGTGTGTGTGTGTGTGTGTGTGTGTGAACTCTATTATCGCTACCATCATGTTATCAAAATAACTATAATCTCGCCATATACTTTAAACAAATTACATTATTTCCGAGTTAATTTTCAAATACAAGAACAATAACAGTAAAAGCAATATTCCTTGAACACTAATTAAGAAAATGGGCATCAGTTAACCGTTTATTTTATTTTCCTTCGCTGTTTTCATAACGAAAGTGAACGATAAGTGATATATATATATATATATATATATATATATATATATATATATATATATATATATATATTATATATGCACATATATATAAGTAATGTGAAATATTTTGAATTAATTATGCTTGAATGACTAATATTACGGTACTTGAAGAATATTAAATAAATCGAAATATATCGGACATGTAAAGCATTATGAATAAACCACAAATAATAGATGATTTTTGGGACATATGTGAATAATTTTGAACGAATTCGCTAACAGATCGT
>NC_061846.1:1669173-1674173 GCF_019202785.1 Penaeus chinensis
GAGGAGGATGAGAAGAAGAAAAGACGAAAGAATGAAAGAAAGAAAAGAAGTTAAAGAGCTAGAGACAGAGATCAACAGTAAAATAATAAAAATAAATGAATAAACGACGAAAAATCGGCAGAGGAACGACCCCACAGACGACAACCGTAGCTGAAAATCTACATTACTCTAATTCCATTGTTCTTAGTACGACTTTTGCAAAATACGACCATGATCTATGTGGACGACCCTCTTCAAAACGACTGTACTTTACACACACGACCATCAGTTACCTGCACCACAGTCGTTAAATATCGACAATGCTACTTTTACGACTCTTAACTTGTACGACTAATGTATGTCTTATTCACGGCCTGGGTAATTAAACGACTCAATCATGCATAATAATTTCAACCCCCCTTTACCCCCTCCCTCTTTCTGGCACTTGGCACCCTCCACCCCTTACGTGCCACTATCCTGTCCCTCCCTCCTTCCTATACCCCTGTTTTCTCCCTTTCTTTCTTTCTCTTTTTTTTTCTACGTCCCCCTTTGTTCTCTCTCATCCTACGTCTTTCCACTTCTTCCCTTCTCTCTTCTTTTGTCATTCCTTTTCTCTTCTTCCTTCTTTTTTTTCCCTTTCATTTCCTTCTTTCAATCCTCTCCCTCTCTCCTTTTCTTCCTTCTCCCTTTCTCCTTTTCCTCTTCCCTCTCTACCTTTTCTCCTCCCTCTCTCCCTTTCCTCTTCTTCCTCTCTCCCCTTTCTCCTCCCTCTTTCCCCTTTCTCCTCCCTCTCTTCCTTTTCTCCTAACTCTCTCCCTTTACTTCTCCCTCTCTCCCTTTCCTCCTCCCTCTCTCCCTTTCCTCTTCCCTCTCTCATTTTCCTCTTCCCTCTCTCCTTTTCCTCTTCTCTCTCTCCCTTTCCTCCTCCCTCTCTTCCTTTTCTCCTCCCTCTCTCCTTTTCCTCTTTCCCTCTCTCTTCCTTTCCCCGTTTCCTCCCCTTCCTTAATCCCCCTCTCACCTCTCTTACTCCATCTACCCTTCTATACATTTATGACGACTTCCCTATTCCCCTATTACCTCCCCCCCCCCTTCCCCCCTCCCCACCCCACCTATCAGCACGACCACCTACATTTCAACGACTACATCATTCAACCAATTATCTTAGACATTAGAGTAACATTAAAAACTTCTTGAGACGTAATTAAGATAGTAATAATGGTTCGTACGTACTTAATTATCGTGTCCTTAGTCTGCTACTTGTGGTGCCAGCTGGACACGACTTGTTTCAGCTGGTTGAATATGTGTTGTTTTTATATATGTGTGTTGTTCTTATCATTATTATTATCATTATTATTAATTTTATTATTATTATTATTATTATTATTATTATTATTATTATTATTATTATTATTATTATTATTATTATTATTATTATTATTATTATAATTATTATTTCTATTATTATTATTATTTTTATTATTATTATTATTATCATTATTATTATTATTATCATTATTATTATTATTATTATTATTATTATTATTATCATTATTATAATTATTATTATCATTATCATTATTATTATCATTATTATTATTTGCTGAGTATTTATATATATATTATTCTTCCAATATGTTGATTCCAGTCATGTATTTTTTTGGTACACTATCTTATACATTATTCTTATATACTTATACACTTTTTCTTTTCTTTTTTCTTTCGTTATATGACACACTACATGCCATATACCTTTTTCTATACATTATTTGATAAACCTTTACCATATATCGTCATAAATACTTCCTTATCCACAGAATTCTTACGGTCCATTATATTTTGACCTTATAACTTTGTTCTCCTTCTCTGAACATCACTCATATTTTGGGGAAAAAGAGTTAATCGTTAAAGTAAAAAGGTAAAGGTACAATGTCACACACGCAAAACGGAATAACAACACAATAAAAAGATGAAATGAATTAACTCTTAAAATGAAAAGGTTTAAGACGTAAATTTGCATAGACTTCAGTCTTACATTCCGACTTAGCTGTGTATTTCGAAAAGGTTTTAAGAGCCAGATTAAAAAAAAAAAAAAAAAAAAAAAAAAAAGGAAAAGAAAGAAAGAAAGGGAGAGAGAAAGAGAGAAAAGAAAGAGAGAAAGAAAGAAAGGGAGAAAGGAAGAGAGAAAGAGAGAAAAGACAGAGAGAGAGAGAAAGAAAGAAAGAAAGAGTGAAAGAGAGAAAGAAAGAGAGAAAGAAAGAAAGAAAGAAAGAAAGAAAGGAAGAAATAAAAAAAAAAAAAGTTCCTCTTGGAGGAGCAGGAGGAGGAGGAGGAGGAGGAGAAGGAGAAGAAAGAAGAGTGTTTCTTCCCTCTCTCTCTCTCATTCTCACTTTTCAGTCTTCTACCTTTCTCTTTCCCTCACCTTTCTCCCCCTCCCCCTCCCCCATCACCCCCCCCCTCCCCTTCACCCCCCCCCCCCCCCACCCTATGACATGTACTCCAGGACAACACTTGGGAGTAGAACACGCAACACATGACATGTCATAACTTCCCTCCCCCCCTTTCCCCCCTCTTCGTTTTTCTCTTCCCCTTCCCCCCCCCCTCCCCTTTTCTCTCCCCTTCCTCTTTCGTCTGTCTTGTTCCTTTTCCCCTCCCATGCCTTTCTCCTTTCCCTCTCCCTTTCCCTTCTTCTTCCTCTCCTTCTTGCCCCTTCCCTCTCTTTTCACTCTTCTTCCTCTCCTTCTTTCTCCTTCTCTCTCATTTTTTTACTCTTCTTCCTCTCCTTCTTTCTCCTTGTCTCCCTTTTCACTCTTCTTCCTCTTCTTCTTTCTCCTTGTCTCCCTTTTCACTCTTCTTCCTCTCCTTCTTTCTCCTTCTCTCCCTTTTCACTCTTCTTCCTTTCCTTCTTTCTCCTTCTCTCCCTTTTCACTCTTCTTCCTCTCCTTCTTTCTCTTTCTCTCCCTTTTCACTCTTCTTCCTCTCCTTCTTTCTCCTTCTCTCCCTTTTCACTCTTCTCCCCTCTTTCTCTTTCTCCTCTTCTTCTCCCCCCTTTTCTCCTTCCACGCGTCTGTCTTATCCGTGTTCTCCTCTCTTCCCCTCTCTTCCCCTCTTTCTTTTCTATTCCCCGCTGTCTCCTCCATTCTCTTATCTCTCCTTCCATTCCCCTTTCCCTCCTTTCAGCGTCCCCTTCTCGTCTCCATCCACTCTCATTTTTTCCTCTCCCTCTCTCCCCTTCCCCACCTCTCTTCCTCCTTCCCAGCTCTCCTTTACTTCCTTCCTTCTCCCTCTTCTCTCCCCTTCCTTTCCCCTCTCATCCCTTCTTTTTCCCCTCTCCCTTCTTCCACTCTCCTCCTTCCCCTCTCTTCCTTGTACCTCTTTTTTCCCCTTTCCTCTCCCCCCTCCCCGTTCTCCTACCTTCCTTGCCCCCCCTTACCCCCCCCCCCCTTCGCGTCATCACCCTCACAAACACTAAAAAATGAGGGGGTGGGGGAGGAGGGGAGGAGGAGGGAGGGAGGAGGGGAGGAGGAGGGAGGGAGGGAGGAGGGTGAGAGGGGAAGGGACGAGGATTGAAAGAGGTAAAAGGGAGAATGAAAGGAAAGGGGGGCATAGAAAAGACGGGGAGCCGAAGGAGAGATAGAAGAAGAAAGGGATAAGGAAGAGAGGAAAGGGAAATTAAAAAAAAGTGAAGGGAAGAAGGGTAATGAAGCAGGGAAGAAGGAGGGGATAGGAAAAGGAGAAGACAGAGAAAAACGAAGAAAAGAGAAGGAGATAGGAAAATATAGGAAGAGGGGAAGGTGAGGAGATAGAGAGACAGAGATAGGAACCAAAGGAAGGCAGGATGAAAGAGAAAGAGAGAGAGAGAGAGAGAGAGAGAGAGAGAGAGAGAGAGAGAGAGAGAGAGAGAGAGAGAGAGAGAGAGAGAGAGAGAGAGAGAGAGAAAGAGAGAGAGAGAGAGAGAGAGAGAGAGAGTGAGTGAGTGAGTGAGTGAGTGAGAGAGAGAGAGAGAGAGAGAGAGAGAGAGAGAGAGAGAGAGAGAGAGAGAGAGAAAGAAAGAGAGAGTCAGAGAAGGGTGAGATACAGACATACAGAGACAGAGAGAGAGAAAGGACAGAGAGGGGAGAGAGAAGGGAGAGAAAAAGGGGGGGAGGGAAGGGAAGTAGTGAGGTATGGGGGGGGGGGGGGGGGGAGAGTGTCCAGGTCGCCCCCTGTCCGCACGTGACGCTGTGTTTAAAACCTATTCCCGTCACGCGATGCAACAGCAACAGTTTTGTTTCGTGCGCGACGTGATGTGACGCCTTCTAACGTGGCTTAAAACATTTTCCCTCCACTTTTCATATGTTTCTCTCTCTCTTTTACTTTATTTAAAATATATCTATGTGTCAAAATTTGTGTTTGTTTTCTATATATATATTTCTTTTTGGGAAATGCGTTCTCGTGTTTATGATCTTTTCTTAGATGTAAAAAAAAAAAAAAAAATAATCGTGTGACAGAAAGTATTATGTTCGTACCCCACGTCGCGTTCGATGACCCTTTTATTTTTCGGGAAATATACCCAGGCAAAGAATAACAATAATGATGATAAAATGAAAATCAAGATTGGATGAGAAAAAAGAGAATAAAGAAATAGAAATAAGTAGATAAAATAATAATGATAGTTATAACAACAATAAGAAATAATAATGGTAATAATAATAATAATATGAAGAAGAATAACAATAATAATGATAACAATAATAATACTAATAAGAATAAGAATAAGAATATGAATAAGAATAAGAATAGAATTAATAATAATAATAATAATAAGAATTATAAGATTAATAAGATTTATATGAATAAAAATAACAATAATAATAATGATTATGATAATAATAACAGAATAATAACAACAAATAAGTAGACAAAATAAATGGACGAATACAGATAAAGAAAATCAAGAAAACAAAGAAAAAAGGAACTAGAAATAAAAGATTTAAAAAAAGGAGTAAAAACAAAGTGAATAAAAACAAAAAAAAATCACACAT